>NW_021634442.1:0-62701 GCF_004799145.2 Neltuma alba
TATCGAGTATGCGTAACTCAAATACGATTACAGCCTCACCTCTATTCTTTTCATGCGGTTCAGAACCTCTCTTCTCTCCTTCTCCTCCTCTTTCCTTTTCTTTCTTTTTCTAACTCTCAGGTTAATACTTCAAATAGTTTATATTTAAATCTTTTTAACCTAGTATTAAAATATTAAATTGTAAAAAAATACAAATTCTATTAGAATTTAATTCTAGGGTTTGCAAGTGTACTAAATATTTTAAAAAATTTTTTATAAATATTTATAAAATTTAAAATCTCAACTATTGAAATATGTTAATCTAATAATTAGGAAAGGAAGAGGCGGAAAGAAGGCGGAAAGGAAGAAGAAAGATGCAAACTGACTCTAACAAAAAAACTATTCAATCACAGTAAGCTGTGTTTGCTGAATGCTTATTTATAGGCCGTTTGGCCAGCAACAAATTTTGCATGCAAAGCACTTTTTCCTTATCTAAGCATATACTCTTCATCTTGCGCTGCCCTCTCCTGCTTCCTCTTTGTCATGGCCAATGTAATTCCCTACTCAGCAGATTATTTGGGCAACCTTAAATCTACACCATCTTCATCAGTTCAGTCATCAAATTCAAATCCTTATTCTGCTTCTGACGATGAGATACCGACTGTTGATTATTCTCTGCTTTTCTCTGATGACCCTCTTCAACAATCTTTGGCCCTAGAACATCTAGGCCAAGCGTCCTACAACTTCGGTTTCTTCTACGTGTGTACACCTACACCGATTTGATATTAGTTTCTCTCCTTACAATTAAGAAGTCACAGTACACGTAGTTCAACTTATTTAATTTACTTACATATATGAATTTTGATTCTTTTGTATGCATGCAGGTGGTTAATCGTGGCATTCCAGACAGAGTGCTGATACTCTTTTCAAACGAGTGTCTGAATTCTTTGATCCGATGAATTTAGATGAGAGAAGAATGTATCGGAAAAATGAACCGGGGGAGCAAATCAAATGGGACATACACTCCTCGAGATCTCATGGAGAAGACAGGGAATATCTAAAAGTGATGACGCATCCTCAGTGTCACTTTCCTTCCAATCCGTCTGGCTTTAGGTACATGCACAAATATATTTATTTATTTAAGTCAGTCGTGATTTAATTTTTGTATCCTTTCTAGCTATCTCTCATCCTGAACGATAGTCTAACTACATATATCCATTTGGAAACGGGGTCAATCATGATTGGTGAATGGATATCAGTGGGGTTCTGAATGAATACCATAAGGAGATGAGGAATATAGTGGTGGGATTAGCAGAGCAATGTCCAGGACCTTGGGTTTGAAGAGAATTATATTGAGAAAGCATTTAACTTGGAATCAGGATTTGACGTGTCGGCCATGAACCTTTATCCACCAAACCACGCATCCAAAAGTCACTTTGGCGTCGTTGATCATATTGATCCTGGCTTCATCATAACCCTCGTGCAATTGTGAATGGAGGTCTCCAAATACTATCTCACAATGGAAAATGGATCAATGTTTGTATTCCCCACCATGCCATTCTCATCCAACTCGGCGACCATCTTGAGGTACTTTATCCACCAAAATAACTAATTGATCCCTTTAATGAAGTGATATTTTTGGTCGTCTGTTAACTAACTTGAATCCCTAATCGCGTGTGTGTGTGTAGATCTTGACTAATGGGAAGTACAAGAGTCACGTGCATAGAGTTGCTGTTGGAAACAATAAGGTGCAAAGGTTCACGGTGGTGACGCTGCATGGGCCGTCGATAGACAAGTTTGTAGCACCGGCTCGGGAGTTTGTGGATGAAGATCACCCACAGGCATATCTTGGAATGACCTATAAGCAATCCTTGGAAGCCAAGGGCCACAATGAGATTGATGTGAAATCATCGCTTGATAAAATCAGGCTTCCGAATGCTTAGGGAGTGTGTGTGTCTCCTCATCTGTTGCTTAATCGATGTTCTATTTATATCACGCTAATAAATCAGCTGGCGCTCAGCCACTGACCTTCAAATGCATGCGCCCAGCTTAGATTACGCTTTGGAAGACATGCAATGAAGGAGGAATTTGCATATGTATTGTTCTGTGTTGTCATGAATTTTATGTTATAAACCTATAATAGCGTTTGCTTTCTGGTTAAACTGCTATTGTCAGCTCATATTTTATGGTAACTAAATTAACTAACATTCTCACGCATCATCGATATCTCTGTAATACCAAAATCGCCAAGCCGCCAGAGAAAAATGGCTCTTCTCCCAAAATGCTGTTCACATAGCCATTTAAGATAATGACTGCCTGCTTTAGCATTGGGCATGCGTCTCAAATGGCAGAGAAAGGCAGCCAAAGATTGTACCAAGGGAGAGGCATAGCAGCAGGAGGCAATGGCAGAATGAATAAGAAGACCTGCATCTCTCCAACAAGGCTCCTCACTTTATCTGACGTTTGGATCACTATAACATTTTGAAATACCAAGTATTAGTTATTAGAACCTAGAAGAGCTTTCCAAAATGTAGTACCACTATTCTTTTCTCACTTCGTCGTCTGACATATATTGGCATAACGTTGTAGTATTAGAAAAGTTTTGATGTTTTCTCTGAAATTATCACCTTGTCATCAATTAAAAATGCAGACTTTGGAATAAATATCAGAAACAGTAAAAATAAGTCATTTATATATGTGCAAATATATGCACGGGGCTTTGAGTGGTCAGTGATGACTAGTAAAGCCAAGCAAAATGATTGGTCGTCGCCATTATAAGGGCCAGCGGGAACCCCCCCCCCAAAAAAAAAGAAAAAAAAACTGAATCTCAGTTGAAATAATCAAGTAACAGGGGGCCGGCAATGTTGACAATTAAATAGAAGATGGGTTTAAAATTAATTTTAAAATTTTGACAAGCAAAAAGTCACTATGAAAAAAAGAAAATGGTACAAAAGGAAGTTGGAAGCGTAGGGTTAGCAAGCACCTCGCTTCACCCACCTTGAATCGGTCACTGCTGACATATCTAAAAAAGCTCGTCATGATCCAATTCCATTCTATATTTTCTTTTATTCGATTGGTTGAACTTGTCTTTTTTAATGGTTTGTTGCATGTGATCTCTGATTCTCTTACGGCTCAACCTCATTACGCACGTACCGCTTCTGAAATAACATGTGTTAGTGTGTCTCATTAATTTTCCATCATCTTACGAGGCAATGTAATAATAATATTAATCACCAAACATCAGTTTGTCGTTATTAGGGAGTAAAACTTCTAGGAGGACGATAGGGGATAGGTTGCCCTAATTAAAGAAAACTGATGAGATGCGCGAGCTACGTATACCCTGCATGCGTATACAGCTAATATACGTCAATGTGAACTTATAATCTAATTAACCACAACTTGCACAGTATAATAAACCATATTATTACTAATTAAAAATGACCATAACACTTGAGGTCTTCTCTGATACTTCGCCTATAAATTTATAGGTACACACACTAATTTGTGCCTGCATCTCTTATCATCAAATTAGAATTAAAATCATATATCTTCATATCTCGGATATTTCTCAGGCTTGTTCAGTTTCCGATGGCTGAAATAGCTTCACCACCATCCCTTAAACCCTATACTGATGAGTCTTCTCTCACAGGTGAGGCTGAGTCTTATTCGGCTAAACTTGTGGACGATGAGATTCCCACAGTTGATTACTCCATGCTCTTCTCTAATGATCCTGATCAAGCATCCTTGGCTATAGAACACCTTGGCCAAGTATGCCAAGACTATGGGCTTCTTCACGTAGTATATATCACGCATGCACGCAGCACCAAGGCTCTATGATTTTGCACGACTATATATATCTGCGTGTGTGTGTTGTGTACTCGCATTTATGCATGTCTCAGTTGTGAAACGTAATGTTCTATATGTGATATATATTGCATGCAGCTGGTAAATCATCAAATCCCAGATGAGGTGTTGGACACTCTTTTCAAGGGAATTTCTGAATTCTTTGATCCAACGACGTTACGTTAGAGGAGGAGACATACAGTAAAAGGATCCAACGGACCGAATTAGGTGGGGCCTAAACTGTTCTTCTGGAGAAAATAGGGAATATATAAAGGTGATTGCACCCCCCAGTATCATTTTCCTCCCAACCCATCAAGCTTCAGGTACACTTTTTTTTTTTTTTTTAAACTTCTTTCGATCGTGTTGTCCAGATGGTATATATCGTTAAATGTTTTATCGATTAATGGAATGGTTTTATTTTTGAAATGGGATGTTCTCCCATGGCAGTGACATTTTAGGTGGATACCACAAGGAAATGAGGAAGGTAGTAATGGGATTGGCAAAGGCAATATCGAAGACATTAGGGCTTGAGGAGAGCTACATAGAGAAGGCATTTAACTTGAAATCAGGTAAACAACAATCATAATTAATAAACCCAGTAAATATCTTATTAATATAATGAATCAATGTTTGTAATGAATCAATGTTTGTACCTTGTAAGAGAAATAATTATATATAACCCTTCTTTCTCTGAGGGTGATGACAAAATCCCAAGTATTTCTTGAGGTGACAAAACGAGAGGGCGTAACGTTAATTCATAATAATTAACCTTCTTTCGCGTCTAAATAACATTTTTTAAGATCCCATATATGCATTCATTCATGACTAACTAATAGTCATCTCTGTCTAATTCGCCCTTTCCAAACACAGGGTTCGATGTATCGGCCATGAACCTTTATCCACCAAATTATGTATCGAAAGGCCGCATCGGTTTGCCTGATCACACGGATCCTGGCTTCATTGTAACACTGGTGCAAGATGTGAATGGAGGTTTACAAATTTGTCTCACAAGGGAGATTGGATTAATGCTTATATTCCCCGTCATGCCATCCTCATCCAGCTCGGTGATCACCTCGAGTGCATATATATATATATATATATATATATAGATGCTTTAATTTCCTCAACCATGCCCAGTTAGTGAAAGCGAATCCAGACTAAACTTACTTCTCATTTGCTGAGTCATTATGTATGTAAATTAATGAATGGTTGATCGTGCAGGTCTTAACGAACGGGAAGTATAGGAGTCACATTCACCGGGTAGTTGTTGGCAACAACAAAATGCAGAGGATCTCGGTGGCCACACTTCATGGGCCATCGCTGGACAAACTTTTGAGTCCAGCACCAGCATTTGTTAACGAGGAACATCCACAAGCATACCTTGGCATGACCTATAAGCAGTCCTTAGAAGCTAGCGGAGCAGACGAGATTGATGTGCAGTCATCTCTTGACCAAATCAGGCTTCTCAAAGTCTAATCTGTTGGCCTTACGCGCACTTCTGTGTGTTGGTGCGTGCGTGCGTGTGTGCATAGTATAGCATAGTAATTGCACTGCATTAAATAATATCCACCGCCCTTGTTGCGCCGTGTTGTGTATGATTAATTATCATGATAATTAGTGAATGAATCAATTAGCGTTGTCCTAATTGTATGTTATATATATGCACCCTTCCATATATAACATATATGCATGAGAGTGATCTTGAAACATTAACCATTTGGTTGTCTGTGTCTGGGCGTGTGTTAATTACCTAATTAATCTTCAACTTATGCGCTTGCAGACCATTTGTGTCCTACTTTATAATCCAAACTACACGTTGGACGAAATACTTAATGTGTAGCAATAACATGCAGATGCATACTATTCACACCAAAGTTGAATTTAAAAATTCAATCTTTTAATTGTATGAACGAAACTAACGAACTTGATTTGACCCAGTAAAAAAAGAATTCGAGCACGCCACGATTTATACATGGCGCTAATTAATATTAGACCAAAAGAAGGATTTTGATTAATATGTCATCAATTAGGCTCATGACTTATTAAGTAATGCAGTAGTTATAAATTAGCAACTTGAGCACACGCCCAAGGATATGCTTCCTCAACTGGAACGAAACAAAGATGTTTATTACAACATACTCTTCCGGTCCTAAATAAGTTACTGCAAAAAAGATCTTATATTTAGAACGAGTATATAAATTCAAGAGAGCGAGAGTGGAATTTATATATTTGCGTGCAGTCTAAAACAATTTTTTTAACGATAAAGTCAAAATGGGTTAAGATTATCTAAACTGGGGGACATGGAGTTTGTAGATGGATGAGATGTTGCCACGTGGGAAGCTTTCCCCGACCCATGCATGTGCTTCTTGATCCCGCAGGCGATCAGGCGCTGAATTTGGCGTATGCGTCTTGGGGCAGGCTGATGAAGATTCTGGTTTGTGGGCTCTTTGCAGGCCTTTTAACTTCCATTAGGCCAAGCCCAAAACCTTCCCTCCTCCCACCAAAAGACAATAAGATTAAGATGTTAGCGAACCAATATTTAAATTTTTATTGAAAAAGATGTTTATATTTAATGCGTGATGATATCTCAAATAGAATTATTTATAATAGAATGATACATGTATTTAGGGGGAAAAAAAAGAATGAGATGCTCCAATATCATCAAGGCTTGGTCTCATTGGATCAACCTTTTGACAACTTTTTTTTTGGTTAAAGTATAAGTATCCTCCTATTAAAAGTAATCCTATTCGAGACAGTGTCGGGCATTAAATATGGACACCTCTCTCTGCAAAAATTTGAACATTAGTTTGTCACATCGTGAGAGACTAGTTTTTTTACAGCTTAATATAAAGAAAAAAAACATGTGCATCATCACAAATTAATGGGCCAAAATTGCCCAAAAAATGAATAAACGGAGGAACAAGCGAGTGTGTGTTCGATAACCCATATTTTAAAGGCACAATTATATATAAAAAATATATATTTTAAAGGTACATCAAACCGTCGATTTGATGTGGATGGTGGAGGCTTTTATTGTTTAAGCAAGCAGTGCAAATGTTAGTTAGGCGAAAGATAAATGTTTGCTCTCCAGTGTCTATCAAAACTACAATTTGGGGAATAAATAAACACAGCTGATTTAATCATAAAACCAATCAAATTATAATATACTAATTACACTAATTCACGATCAATTTAAAAATTTGGAAAATGATGGTTCACCCGTTCATTCATTTTTTTCAGTCTAACAAATGCACCTCATTTTCAAAATCATAATCTTAGAGACTCTGTTATCAATCATTAAAAAAATTATGACCTGGCTGTTATTTTACAGGGAGAAAACTCGGCGTCTATTTGGCCAGAGAGAGAAGTCGGTGTTAAGAATTCTTATCGCGGAATCAATCAACAAAGTGAGCGAACTTCTGTTTCGCGCATGTTGGCTTCCTCATCATAAAAACTTGCTGTTTGGACCTCGGAGCTTCATATTTCAGGAGATAGTACTGATACATAAATATACACACACACACATATATATGTATGTATGTATTAAGGGGAAAAAACTGCTTTGTTAAGGCTGTGTTTGTGAAATTAAAAAGCAAAGCATACTGTTCACTTTGTAATTTGCTGCGTCTGTATGGGCACGGCCGAGCTTCTTTTCCATCTGATGGATGCCATATCCCTTATTTCCGCGTTAGCCTTTTGGGTTTGCCAATCAGAAACCAGCAACTGCCCACGCTCCTCTCTCTCCTGCATCATTATATCCATCCCGTTACTCAATCATCATTAGCTGTTCATAACTACAATTAATTTTGTTAAATGTTAATCGCCTTCACATATCACTCTGCAGCTCCCAAAGTCTTTTCTCTCAACAACTCTCCTTCCTTTCTCTACCAACCACTTTAAACTGACCCTCTCTTTATCCACCCTCACCAATTCACTGTGCCATTAGACTTTGAGGCACAAGTAGTCCGAGGGGAAAAGACCACTCTCTGTGAACAGTTCGGAATCTCTCATGAATTTAAGAATCCATACGCAAAATTTCCATCCTCGTAAGCACTCATGTTTCCTTTTTTTTCTTTTGATCTAAAGTCCCCCCACGATTAGTAACTTTCTGAAATTTAAAAACTAGATGACTACATCATTAATGGACGAAGAATGAAAAGGATTCTCAGAATTACTTCCTCAGTTAAAAGATGGCTTTAGGCCAGTAAATGTTTCACAAGACATTAGCTTTCTGTTATAAGAAAGCTTTTTAATGATCATTTCTGAATCACCCGATAGAAAACAATGGAGTTTTTTTTCAATGGGTCCGAAATTACCTGCTGCTGTTTCTGCTGCTGCCGCTGCTACTGCTGCCTGAGCTTTTAGTGCTTCCGCTGTTGATACTGGTTGCGCCACTTTCACTATCCCCGGAAGCTGCTGAAGGGCTCTTCTTCCACCACTCCTTATCCACAATACCTTTCAAAGATCCTTCAGATATCGATGGTCTCAGAGTCGCCTTTGAACCTTCGTTTCCCGATGACTCGCTCTTCTTCTTCTTCTTCTTCGTCGTCGATCCCAGAGATGGAGGAAACATCATCATCTTCAAATAGAACCCTCCACTCTGAATCTTTCCACTTCTCATCGCCGCCGCCTTCTGATCAACCTTTCTACCACTGCTACTCCCACTTCCTTCCCTCCTGTAGGCGTTTTTGTTGATTAAATTCTTCTCTTCTTTCTCATTTTCTTCACCGGCTTGAAGCGTGGGCTTCTCCACCAGATCTTTCAGGGTGAGCTCGTAGGTTGACTCGGGCATATTCCGAACCATTTCCATGAGCTCCCTTTGGCCTCTGGCAATGGCTTGTGTTCTTGACGAAGGCGACAGGCTTTGATAGTAGTTTTTGTCAAATTGTGGGCTTCTGGTTGGGCTCGTCTTCCACAAAGGCGGCGAACAAATACCAGAGTCGTTGTCGTCGTCATCCACTTGTTTTGAAGCCCAGAAACCAGAGCTCCTTCTATCTTCCCATCTGCCATAACCATGGATACTACTTCCGGTTCTGTTCGGTGACTGACTAGAATTTGCGGGTTGATGTCTTGCTGGATCAAGCATGGCTGTTTCTGTTTTTTCTCCCGGAAATTTTGGACCAGAGAAAGAATAAAAATAAAAAGTGTGTTGTGCGTGCTTCTGTCTAGAAACCAGAGGAGGAGAGTAATAAAACGAATATCTTCACCGGCGTAAGCCTTAAAAGTGATCAATACTGATAATTTCTTGTTAACTAAGATTTTAATAAGCAAATGATTGAGGTCGAGGATATGAGGCTCCTAAAAGTCAAGGAATTCTAGACGGTGGCTGTTAGCCCTGTATTTCTTTTTTCCCCTTTCCTGGTCCTTCAACGTTTCCTGTCTTCAAGTTCAAAATATTTCCACCTCAAATGTTCACACTTGGACATAAATATATTTCATATATTTGTTGAAGCCTTATAAGAATCAAAAGGTTCAGATAATGGAGAGGGGCACCAGGAATGATTAGAAGGGCATCAAAAGCCCCACGTCAGGTGCCGCACCAAGTGGCGAGAAGTGGATCATAAAGCCATCATTCTCGTCTTTGCCTTTCATTTATTATCATTGTGTTGATCATGACTAATCATATTGGATGTCCCCCCAAGCAACCAGCACATCCCATGATACTGATGTGGTTGTTGGGAATTACTAATTTAATACAAAATGAGTGTTTTTTCAATCCTCAATTTTGAGCTGTAGAGTAACCAAGAAGCTCTAAAGCCTATACAAAGTGGCACACTGATCCATAGGGGTAGTTTTGGTTGGTAAATGTGAAAATCAGTCTCTCGCAGTCCCAGTTAATTGTGCTCCAATCCTTGACAAACTTTGGCCTTAAAATACAAAATCAAACGACGCGTTTGAGGGTCCTTTGCTTCTAAAAAAACACCATTTGGGTGCTTCTCAATGGATCTTGAAGTCAGCTTTAAGTTTTGCATTCTTAAATAAATGACTAACAGCATTAGTTAAGGTGCTGTCATCGGCGTAATATTTTGAGGGAGGCGGCCGGATTATTGAGCAACAAATATTGTGAAACAGAGCATACTTTATAAGATCTGTGCCTCTCCGAGCAACTGCTGTACGCATAATGAAAAGTAGAATGAAAAAGAGTAGGAGTGAGAGAAGAGCCAAAGAGGGAAGGCAGAAGGCACTAATTAATTAATAGCGGTAATTAGTTGAGTGGGGTTCCATTACTACTCGTGATGCTTTGATTTTCCACCTCAGCAGTACCCATCAAATCACGTTGATTCTGTCCTACTCAACATCCCCGTCAAAATCAAACGCTCTTGATACGTTAGGCACTTGTACTCATAGTTATAGCCATCTACTTTTGTGGTTATGCTTGGTGCTTGATTCATGTAATACTCTAACGAGTAACTGCACTGTGCTGAGGATTGAAATGCAAGTTTTGTTTTGTTTTGCAAATTTCCTCCTTGCTTTCTAGAAGGGGGTAGCGTGAACATTCCAACCAGACTTCTTAATGGAACCGGAAAGAGAAGATCTTTAACACGCTTGCTTTGGCAAGTCATGGAAAACAAATTGCTGTCCACAAATATGATACCCAACAAACAGTTGTAGAAAGTCATGCACGGCCTCGATGCTTTAAACCCCAAGTGCACAAAGTCAGCGTTGTCTTCAAAATTTCTCACGTCAGATTAAGAAAATTATACTGCCCACGCGTTGCACAATTATGCCCCTCACGCATACCTCCAACCGCTGCTTTGTCTGCATCTCATTTCTCATCATAAATGCCGGGAACGACATTTGTTGCTTCCCCTTACAAAACTAGATTTGTTAGCTTGATTATTTTTTTCCCCGCTTTAATTTTATTCTTCATTTTATTTTTTAAGTGCATATAAAATTGCATAAAAAAATCATTAGTAAAATTACACCACTAAAAAATTAGGTGATAGGTGCATCTGAGAAATAAGGTCATATATAAAATTACACTTTTAATCTTCTTTAAAATAAAGAATAATATTTTTCCAGCTTAACTTTGGGTTATGGTGTCAGTTTCTTTATTCTTAATTTAATCAATTTCCGTGAGATCTCAGCATCGGTAAGATTAAGATATATTATATTCAGCTAACATTCATTAACAAAAATTTTATTAAAAAATTAATAAAAATATTTATTAACATCAGTATCATCTTTCGCCGACTACCTATACCAATACATAAAAGAGTGGGACTCTGGACTCACTTAGTTGTGCAAATATTAAATAAGATAGCAATCAAACAAATATTAAATAAGATAGCAATCAAACAAATATTAAATAAGATATTTATTCACAAAAAAATAAATAAGATATTTCACTTCTTCTATTTAATTTACCGAGCCCATCAGATTTTTCTTGTCAATTTCTACTTTTAAAATCTTATACAGTAAATATCATTAAAAACAAAATATTTTACTTCAAATAAATTTTGGAAAATAATATTGTGTTCCCTCGCCGCACCTAGAAGCGCCCGGATTAAGATTAACCACCTACTGTCTATTCCCGCTTGCGGACGCGACGATGACAGTGGGAACGGTGCCCACAAACACTGATCTGCTACAGAATACGATCTATCTTCCTAGTATTCGAAACCTATGAGCAACGGAGTTGCAACAATAGAAATTCCAGGAATGTCCCTTCAAGAATGTAATGCATTATGTTTTATCTGAAGTTCGGCGTTTAATCGCCTTCCGTCTCATAGCATATGCATGTACTCATATTTAAAGCAAGGACAAAGTCCTCAAAATTCAGTCTCTTGGTTTTCTGCTCTTTTAGACTATGCTTATCCGACAAGTCTCTAAAATTGAACAAAGTTATCCATGCCCAGCTGATAAAATTGGGTTTCAATGTCTACACCTATTTGGGTAATCGCTGTCTCGATCTATACTCCGAGTTTGGTGGGGTAAGTGATGTCTTGAAAACGTTTGGTGATATTAGTTATAAGAACTCTACATCCTGGAATGTCTGCTTAAAAGGGTTGCTTCGAAGTGGTCATCTTGAGAAGGCCAGGCGTTTGTTTGATGAAATGCCTGTGAGAGATGTGGTCAGTTGGAACACGATGATTTCAGGTTATTCTTCTTATGGGTTTGGTGATCAAGCTTTTCAAATTTTCCTTGAAATGCAAAATATTGGCACGAGGCCAAGTGTATTCACTTACACTATCATGGTGTCACTTGTGTCAAGTCCCTGTCAGGGTAAGCAAATTCATGGAAGGTTGATCAGAAGTGGGATGAATTTCTCAAATTTGGTACTTGGGAATTCTTTAATAAATATGTACGGGAATTTTGGTCTTGTTGATTATTCTTTTGGTGTGATTTCGACCATGAAGCAGTTGGATATTATATCTTGGAATTCTTTGATCTGGGCCTGCCATAATGCAGGACATCAAGAACTGGCATTAGAGCAGTTCCATCGTATGAGAAGCAAAGAGTTGTTCCCTGACGAGTTTACGTCTTCAATACTGATTAGTGTGTGTTCTAACCTGCAAGATTTAGAACAGGGTAAGCAAATTTTTGCTTTCTGTTTCAAGGTGGGATTCGTTTGTAATAGCATTGTATCAAGTGCAGCTATTGACCTCCTTTCCAAATACAACAGATTGGAGGATTCCGTACAGCTTTTTAGAGAACAATATCAATGGGACCCAGCTCTATGCAGTTCCATGATTTCAAGCTATGCTAGACATGGTTTAGGAGAAGAGGCATTAGGACTTTTTGTGCTGACCTTGAGGAAGGATCTTCGGCCTACTGAATACATGGTTAGTTGTCTTCTGAGTTGTCTTTCCAGTATGTTACAAGTAGAACTGGGCAATCAAATCCATTCTTTGGTTCTGAAATTAGGTTTTGAGTCAGATGCAATAGTTTCCAATTCACTTGTTGAAATGTATGCAAAATTGGGATTTATTTATGATGCCTTGGATATCTTCAATGAAATAAGAAGAAGAGATTTGATATCCTGGAACACCATATTGATGGGTCTAACCTACAATGGTAAAGTGTCTTTGGCTATGGACCTTTTCAACGAATTAATTAGCGAAGGTATACCCCCAGATCGAATAACTCTAGCTGCAATCTTACTTGCATGCAACTATGGAAGTTTGGTTGATGAAGGAATTCAAATATTATGCTCCATGGAGAAGGAATTTGGGGTTAAACCAGGGGAACAACATTATGCTATTGCGGTGGAGTTGTTGTGTCGTGCTGGTAGGCTGAAGGAGGCTATTGATATTATTGAAACAATGCCATACAGAACTGCTCTTATTTGGAAGTCAATCCTCTCTACATGCACAATACATGAAGACCTGGTATTTACTGAAAGGGTAGCAAAGAAAATAATGGAGATGGAACCACAATCATCCTTACCTTACTTGGTCTTGGCTCAGGTATATCAAATGAGGGGCAAGTGGGAGAGCATGGTTCGAGTGAGAAAGGCAGTGGAACATAAAGGCGCCAAGGAGTTCGCAGGATGCAGTTTTATTGGGATAAAAAATCACGTGTTCTCTTTTGAGGCAAATAAATTACATCAGTATGGAGGGAAAGATCTTTATCTTGTATTAGAGTTACTGCAGTGGGAGATGGAAACTGAAGGTTATGCCTGAAAAATGTTTTGATAAAAGAAAGTAAAAGTTGTTGCTATCCGCGATGAATATTGATGGTGGGCTGGAAAAGAGTGATCACCTGAGATTGTTTGTTGCTCGGTAATGGTTGAGACAGAGAAGTTATAATATGCGTGGCTGGTGCAGTTAGATAAAATCCCTTCACATTATGATCTCAGGACGTCATTTACTGGTATCTAGACCGAAAAATCAAGCGTTGAAGCTATACGCTATACAGGATACATGGTTTACTGCTCTTAAATTCAGTAAAAGATTTTCTAAATTAGGCCAATCTTTGATTAGTCTAGTGCCTGTGACTTGCGAGTTCTGCACTGGCAACCTGGTTACTGGGAAAGTGGAGAACCTTAACAAAAGCCGGCCTTCTCAATCAAAAGCTCGTCATCCATTACATGTGCTTCATTTATAGTGCCATTTGCTGAATGTGGCGATACACCTCGGGCATTACTGGGTTGCAAATCATCTACATTTTGCTCCTCAGATCACGAAACCGCCTAAGCTAAGGCACAGTTTGACATCAAATCAGCGCGCACAAAGACGAGGACAGTCAAGTAGCCATATTAATTTCTTCATTAAGTCTGTCTTTTACAGGCTTTTTTATTTTTTACTTTTTGCAATCATTACTTGGGGTTGAAAATGGCTAGCCAGAGAGTTCATTATTAAGCTCTATCGGGCTTACGTGTCATTGAGGACAAACAAAACAGATTTGAAAATCTATGATCGATCTCGATGCTTATGTAATAGTTTTAATACCCTCTTCAGGGGACACTAAGATTGTTTACCGTTCAGTTTGGTGCTGAGTTCGAAAGGAAGAACGAGCCGTTGTGCCGTTTCAGAACACGTGGTCATTCTATTCGTCAATGGTCATGCTGCTAAAGAAAATGGAGAGTGAACTAAATCTCTGTTAGAGTCGTTTCTTTTTCGTGCCAACTCACCAACCGGATGGTTTGTTCTGGTCGCGCGTGTTGCGAATGGACAGATTTTGGATTCAATTGTAATGGTCTAGGACGCTTGAAATCTAAAGTCTTTAGCGTGACTTAAACTTGTCATAGCATATTTTTTAGGTTTTTCTTCCTCTGCCTACTCATATTTTGCCCATACATAAATATTATATATTAACTTTATTTAAATATTATATCTCAATGATAATTCAATACATTATGTACTTGTTTAGAGTTGCTTACTATAAGCATATTTGTGTAAATTGAGATCAAACTTTTCTTACATTCTTACATTATATTTTGTAAGTTATAATTGAAAAGTTATTTTAAAACTCCAAATGACCAATTGCAATTTCAAACTAGTCGTAATTTTATTTTCAAACGACAATCTTTTTACTCTGTAATAGAAGTTTTGACATACTTCTCAAATTTAGAAAACACATTATATGTGTACGCGCTAATGGTGGCTAACTTATCAATTGATTTGATTTGATTTTCGGCTTTTTTTTAATTACATAAATATTAAAATCTTGCCACGTCCGTAAAGTATAACGGTAGGAATAATGTGTGTCATGGATATTCCCAACATGTCCTATCAGAATTTAGGGTGTCAATTCCATTAAATTACGTAAATATTTCAAGATTCGGTTGAACCTATTCCCCTTTTTTTTTTTGGGCTATATTTTTTTAATACATTTTCTTGATGAAAATTCAGTTCAGACTTCAGCGGCTGTGTGGCATTTTAGACGGCATCACAGAAACAGAGAGGCGTGAATGGGAGCTTGCGCGGGAGTAACGGTTAATTGAAAATGATTAGTTTTAGTGTTGACAATTGGAAAATAAGAGAATCTAGGATCTCAGGAGGCATGTCAGGTCTCGAAACCATCTTCGTCGTCAAGTTCCCCATACTCTTCCTATTATCACTGTTGAAGACGGCAAATCTCCCGCCATTTTTTTTTTTTTCCTTTTAGAGAATATCCCACAGAATATTATTCTTGTATTGGTCGAACCTTTGTCGTCGGTATAGGAATTCGGATAAGGGAAGAGGAAGCTTCTTTGCAATTCCACAACACCTTAACTGTGATCAAAACTACAAGCTTCAGACTTGGTCCTCTCATCAAAGGCGTGAAACTAAAATAATTTGGAGCAAAAACATGTTTTTTCTTTGAAGACTCATTTGTTGGTTCTCTCAATGGATAGCCCTCCTCCAACGTCTCATGTCATCCTCGCATGTGATGCTACTAAAGATAGCAGTGAGCATGAGATCAAGTCCATTCTTGATCACGTACGAAGTAGCAGTGGCATTCTATATGCAGGTTACAAATTGTTAGTGCTCGGCGTCTTGCATAAAGTGCCACACCCCAGTAAGTAATACACGAATTGTGCCAATGGATATCCTTGAGGGTACTACCGATGCCGTTGCAATCTTTTAATTCTGCTCGGTCCCTTTTTTTGCCCCATCTTGGCTGACAACTTTTATTTCACATGCACACTAATTACTGCCCTGCCAAAAGAATTTGTAATGTTTATACCGGATTGTATAGATAAGATGTTTCAGCATTTTGATTCTGTGCTATGACGAGTTGAAGACTCTATATGTGTGTTGCATTTTCTAGAAATTTATCAAGATTCCATGGTTATCTGATTGGTTCTGATAAAGCAAAATTTTATTATGTAAGGATAAGTTTTGATACTTATGACTGCGACTTGACATTAAGATTTTATTCTATCATTATTAACAACAAACCATCATGATTTTTTTTTCTCGCTTGTTTTCTTTTTACAGTTTATGATCTTTGTGAGTATAAGTACTGAAGAAAGGTCACTTGCATAATTTTTTCTTTAGCTTGTGGTCCACTAACCATGTCACTCTTCTGTTGCCTTTTTTGGGATTAACAGTGGGGTACCAGACATTACCATGCCCTGAGTCTTTTGGTGGCACGAATTTTCGTGCAATGGATGAAGTGGTTGGCAAGAAACTTGATTCATATGCAAATATGCTTTTGCCGATGTATGAAGATTGGGAAAATGCAGGGGTACTAAACTTTAATGTGTTATTTTCCTCATAATTACTGCATGTTTAATTACATTCTTATGTTAGAATCTAAGTTTGTTTCTTTATTCTTTTAAACTTATCCCCAGATCAGCATCGAAGTCAAAGTCACTGCAGGTTTTCCGATCAGACAGGTTATATTGCAGGAGGTTGCATGCTATAATGCAGCTTGGATTGTACTTGATAGGTATTACTTTCTCTACACTCGAAAATGACATTTATACTTTGCCAGATGAGATCTATGATTGACTACAGAGGACATTGCCTCTTTCTTTTGGAGAATGTTTATGGTTTCTGAAATTGCTTGTTAATTGTGTTTAGGCATAACGTGGCAGCGGGCATATTTAGCAGTCACCAATTGCTCTGTGAGAAAACTAATGCCTTTTCCGTTATGGAAACTCCACAGAAATGACCTTGATGGCAATCCTTACAAAGAATGCACATCAACACTTAATTAAGCTATCGTATAATTTTGTAGACAAAACGAAACGGCGAAAATTATTGGTTTCTGTTATAGTCTTCAGTAGTCAGTTATATGGAAGCTGTTCCCTGCGGAGCTTCATAACACCTTTTTCCTTTAATATTTCTAAAATTCTTTGTTCAATATGTTAGTTCCCAGAGAAGATGATTTTGTACAAGCCTGAAATCGCATCCATCTCTTCCAAAACCGTGGAAATAGATAAATTCTGGCTCATAACATCATCTTTATCAAAAACTACAGTAACAAGCCTCAATCTCACATTTGTGGGGTGAGCTGGATGGACTCTGAATAATCATGTAAAGCTATCCCTAAGAATACTCTGTTGTTCTGGTTGTTTTCTTGTACTGATTACAGGTGTAACTGGAAAATTGAAACAGGCACCTTCGACGGGACTCGAGATTCCTTAACAAGATACCATGCAAAGTTGCATTGATTAAAGATGACTTGTTTGTGGAAATCTGGAGATCTCATCAATCACTTGAAACAGATGTCACAGAAAACAAGCTTGCTTATTCTTTGTCTAAATTTGTTTCTCTATCGGATTGTCAAAGTGTTGCAGACATCGGGCATTCTGTTTCCTCTTTCAAAAGCTGTCCCTCATCCATGGTTTCTTCTGACAACACAGGGACAGTTAGCAATGGTACAAAGCACTCATTTGCATCACGTGAACAATTCTTCTCATCAGATCCTGGGTCATCTGCTAAATCAGGTTTGGAGCCTGTCTAACATTTTTTATCTTGTCATATCATTTATATGCTTTCTGTGCATAAGCATTTCTTGCAGCAGTACCATCTACGATTCACTATGTTGGCAACTGAACCTTTATTACAGACTTTTCTGAGATGATTGAGCTCATAATACAAAATGACCTTCCTGTTCTTTCTTCTTTGAGCCACTACTTAAAACTATACAAGACAAAATGATCGAACTTCAGATTGAGATGAATAACAATCCAATTGTTTGCCAGGTCCCCTTACTTCTCAGATTGTCCAAAAGCAAAACAAATATGGCTTTATATCAAAACCTTCAGATGCACCAATTCTTTGTGCTGGCTGTGGGATGAGGACTGAATTATATACTAAGGAGTCGACGAGGTTCAGCTATTCTGATATACAGGTTGCAACAAATGATTTTTCAAAGGATAACTTACTGGGTGAAGGTGGTTATGGTCACGTATACAAGGGTACTCTCGGAGATGGACAGCAAATTGCTGCAAAGGTAAGAAAAGAAGAAAGTACCCAGGGTTTTTCTGAATTTCATTCTGAGGTTTATGTCTTAAGTTTTGCTCGACACAAGAATATAGTGATGCTGCTGGGGTACTGTTGCAAAGAAAGGCAAAATATTTTGGTATATGAATATATTTGCAACAAGTCGCTTTACTGGCATTTATTTGGTGAGTATGTAGGTGTTTGTTGGCTGTATCATTTGTCTTTCTAACCCTTGCACGACTGTATCTCCACTTGAAGATTTATAACCTGAGAATCAAGAAAACAATTTTGCAGATAAAGATGCGACAGTTCTTGAGTGGCCCCAAAGATATGCTATTGCTATTGGAACTGCAAAAGGATTGCGCTTTCTCCATGAAGAATGCCGTGGGAGCCCCATTATTCATCGAGATATGAGGCCTAGCAATATACTTCTTACTCATGATTTTGTTCCCATGGTAAAATTTTGTTCTCTTTTTCGGTAACTTTTTATTCTATTTTCATCCACTTCTCCAGAAGAATAGATCATCTAGTGTTTATCGTAAAACTTGAATTGCAGCTAGGTGACTTTGGCCTTGCCAAATGGAAGACTGGTAGCGATGAGACTATGCAAACGAGGATAGTGGGCACTTCAGGGTGAGGCCCCCATTTTTTTTAGATAGTCACATTAGTGTAAAGTTCACATTGCCATCAGGTCAAATCATATATTTTTCTATTCCAAGTTCATAAATCAGCAATCATGAACATACTTTTCGTTTATGTAGATACCTTGCTCCTGAGTATGCTGAAGATGGCGTTGTTTCTGTGGGGACAGATGTGTATGCTTATGGCGTTGTTCTGTTACAATTAATCTCAGGACGCAAGGTGGGCATGTCCAGTAATCCTGAACAACCATCTTTCCGTCAATGGGTATGTAAATCTATCATTTATGTCTTCAGATGATCATAATTATAAAATTTATAAGAAGAGGTCACCTGCCAAAAATAGAACTACAGTATATAAGGTGATATATGCCCAAATGGTAAAGGCTGGAAGCAGTTAATTGCAGTTCAGCCTTTTCTAAACATGTGCCACAGTCCTGCTCTTTTCTTACTTTACAAACTAATGACCTTGATGGAATTATAATACGTGGAAATTTCAGGCTGAGTCATTGATTGAGAAGTTGGCTTTACCAGAACTTATTGACCCGCGTCTTGGGGAGTCATATGATACATATGAACTATACCTTATGGCAAAAGCAGCATACTTCTGTGTGCAAAGAAAGCCTGAGATGCGACCATCAATGGCAGAGGTAACTGAAAATTCATTGCTACAGATTTCAATTTTGTATAGTCTCGTGTAGAATCCGTCAATGTGATTTGTCAGTTTCGTAAGATCTCGTGTTTCTCCAGTTGATAAACATTAGAATCTAAAATGACTGAGCGTCTCTATGATTGTATACGCACCTCAATTAAGATGTGTGCATGAAATTCTGGCCAGAGGCACCAAACATTTTGGAAATCTGAAATGATTTTAAGTTGTCATTATTATAGTACTAAACACATTTCTATACCACTTAAAGATAACTGGGACCTTAAGTACATAAACAGAGAATTTTACAGAGAAATAACTGCCATCCTTGGCGTCTCACCAGATACTGCAGTATTTCTATCCAAGTGTCTGCTTTTACTGCTTCCATTTCTCTTTATACGATGTTCCATACCAATGAATAGCTTGTCACTTCAGGTTGTTCGCCTTCTTGAAGGACAAAATGATCACTTCCATGCCTTGGAGGATCAGTTCGTGCCTAATTACTATCAATGAAGAAAAGGTTTGTGTCCAAAGGGGAGGATCAGTTCCACTTCAGGTTGACTTGTAAGGAGCACATTACGATTATATTAATATTTTGTTTCTCGTTTTTACAATCTATTTCGCCTTATCCCAATTTTGGACAAGGGATCGAGTTTACATAGGGCTTGAAACTACAGTTATGCAGAAAGTCCTTGATAATGAATGGAATGATATGTGAACTGTCTCAATTTATTACAATAAATCATTTCGAGCAAATTCTTGTTGCACAAATTATTTATTTATATCATTAATATTTTGAACATAGTTTGTTTAACTTTGAAGAGACCTTACTTTACAGTTTACAGTGATGAGTTATTTGAATTTCAGATGATTTGAATTATCAGAATTTGTTTCAACTTTGAAATGATTCATTTTCTCATACAAGTAGAAATGTTCAGATTCTAACAAATGCATGCTATAAACAAAACTATATATGTGTGTGGGTACCATGTTATAGCAAAATGAAGACTTCATTAAATTTCTTCTACTATGTAAATAATTTCCAAACAGAACAATTCAAAAAATGATGATGATTATTATTACTCTTCTACTGCTTGTGATTATTGCCCGATAAATATTTGTTCATCTTAGCTTATACTCACTGTGAAATTAGACCAAACAACAGTGGTCGCCGTTAGTTGGTGATAGATAGATCAGAGAAGGAATGATTACAATTGCAGAAAATCTATCTGAAGATGGAGACAGAATATGGATTAATGGGTTGAACCATTAAAAGTGCGTGGCAATCTCTTCCCTTTTATCGTGTTCCCCTTTTACCACACAATTAATCAAGTCTTGAAAATGGAAAGAAGAAGATCCCTACACGCAGTTTATTGCGTTTGCTGATACCCAATCAATCAGTACCAATATTTCTATCCAAAAACACAGTTCATGAGGTGACAGGATACACACATACGTACTGTTATCAAGTAAGCTGAAGGGGATTTTATGTGGAACAAACTGAATTTGTGAGATTGGTTGAATGCTGCAAAGTCTTCTCCTCCCAAATGTGGGGAGCAAGAAAGATTGAGATCCTTATCATTGTTTCTTTGGGTTGCTCCTCCACTTTTGCCTTTCCCAACCACTCCAAAACACTGCTTTGTTTTCGCGCTCCAATGACCTTCCTTTTTAATTTCTTGCTATCGTGACTTCTTTTGGTTCTGATCTATTGGTCCCTGTTTTCTACAGTCACAGAATGGTTTCTTTTTTAAGAAATAGCCAGAGGGAGGGCACCAATTAATTACAAATGAGGAAAACTGTTTGGGGGCTTGAATTGTTAATGTTGGGTGGGTTGAAAGGGGCATCCAATAGTTATAAATATGTGATGGAATCTTTTGTGAAAGCAACTCAACCATTAATTCAACGCACATCTCTTTTTGGAGTGACATTGTCTTCATTAGCGAAAGAAAGTGATGTGTGGAAATTGAGCCCCCTTGTTCCGATTATACTAGTTGGATTTGGATTTAATAATCTATAGTATTTAGCAACTTCCAATTGACTTCTGCCATGCGAGTCCTATGAACTGGAGGAGAAAATAACGGTTACGAGTTTGCAAGTAATTGCAATAACTAACACTATTTCCGATCCTAAATATAAGAATTAATTGATTAATTTGAGTAAATTAAAAAAAAAAGTTAAACTAATTATTTATAATAAATAAGTTTGTCTCTCTTAAAGTATCCTTACTAATCAAATTTATTAACTAGAACTACTATTATTAGAAAGAATATCTTAAAAATAAATTAATAAATATAAAAAATAAAGTAAATTAAAATTTTATATTAAAAATCAAAATAAAAATAAATAAGGCCTTATATTAGTGACAGAAGGTAGTATTACCTTCTGTTCTAGATATAAGATTTATTGTTAAGACAGGAGGTAGTCGTAATTTTATAAATTTTCGAAAATAATTAAATCATCATTAATATTTCTTGAAATTATTACTATTTATATTACTGAGGATGTGACACTATGTTCTACTTGCGTTTTGTCACCGTCAGAATTCCTCGGTCTTGACATTTTGCCACCAGACAGAGAGGAGGGCAATATGATCAGTTTGATGACATAGGCATGTCTGGGGAAACGAGGAATTCTGAGGGAGTCTCAATTTCATGTCGACCTCTCAAAAAAAAAAAAATCCATGGAAATAATGGCTCTTTTAGAATTGACAACTATAATGTTATTAATTGTTTGAAGTGTTCATAATTCCTTTAAAAAATCCAGGTGTCATTTCTCCTTAATTATGAAGCGCAAGGCTTTGTCATCCACACATGATCTCCATCTCTTCCCCCGGAATAAATAGATAAGTAATCAAGGAAGAAGAAAGAATATGATACTAGTACTTCTTCATCTAATTATAAGAACTTCTTTATAAACTATATACAAGATCTTATAATCAAAATCTCGAGTAATATTTAATAAGCTGAAAGTGGCAATCTGTGGTTTAAATACTTAGGCTCGAAATAAATAATTGATTAGTATAATATTAAAAGATAAGCACTGATTGCATAGGTCAGGCTCTGGGTGAAATTCCTGGAAATTTAATATGTCCATCAACCTCTATTAGATTCACATTTTCAATTACATTACTACTTGTATTTTATTAAATTTCCTTGTATGCCGGACGAATATAATATCAACATAAAGCGTGACTACTTTTGCCTACATTTATGTGGCGGACAACGTGGAGCAAAATAGTATTACACTATATTCGGTTCCTAATATAAAAGGTTATTTGATTTTTGTTTTAATTTTAAATACAATACTCTGATTAACTTTTTTTTAATTTTTTTATTTTTTAAAAGATAGTCTTTATAATAATAATAATAGTTTTAGCTAATATACTTTATTAATAAAGATATCTTAGAAAAATAATATTTATTTATTATAAATAACTAACTTAACTAATTTTTTTAATCTAGTCAAATTAATTAAATAGTTTTATATTAAAAAAATTGTATCGTATCTCATATTATTGATTAATGATTACTAATATGCTTCTTGGCAAGCAAAAGGGTGAGCCAACAAATATTCTTTTCATAAGATTTATTAAAATATTAAAAATAAAGCAGTATTTTCTAGTTTTCATTATAATTACAATTACAAGGTTAAGATGGGGTAGTGTAAGAATTATTGAAAAATAAAATCAAACATCATGTTTCAAAAACTGAATCCAAACAGGTGCTAGAGATGATGGCCACGCCCACGCGCAGTAGAGTAGGGGCAGAACTCAGGCGGGTGTTTAGTGAGGGACAATGACACGTCAATAACATCAAGGAGCGTGCCGTCCGAGGATACCGTGGTCATTTCAGATCGGAGGCTGGCGTCCAGTGTCCATAGTCCGTACCCGGATGAAGACGACAAGCCCAGGACAGGCCCGCCGCACCTCTTCCCCATGCCCACCCCTACAGCACACGGCGAGAGTGCAAGTCACGCTCTCCGTGGACGCTTGCCCTTTGTTACCGCAATGCCTCACAACCCGCCATCTCATCACGGGGAATGAACCTTCCCTGCTTCCTCGACGCAAAATCCACAACCTCACGCGCCACCTTCTGCCCACTGAAGCCACCTCAACCACACAATGTCTCGGCCGCCGACTCACATTCGTATGTATCAACATAGAATCTATGCATGTTCCCGTAACTAGAATTATCACTCTATTGCATGTTTAGATACATCACTTTCTTTTTTATTTGGGCCCAAGTTTATCTGCAGCACTTGGACGCCATGATGATATTTTTTGAATTTTTTTAATATTACAATTATAATAAAAATTTATAAAAATGAATTTTGTTAAATAATTAAATTATACGACCACTCCCGTGTTCCATTTGGCATTTATTCTTGAGAGAGAAAGGGGGGGAGAGAGAGGTGAGTGGGATTCCAACGTCGAAAGCAGAGCAGAACAGGCTGCTTCTCACAAAGCGCCCTGTTACTTCCTCTGATATTTCCATCTCTCTCAGGGTGTCGTCTATATAAACACGTATCTGAAGTCTGTCTATGCTCTGTTTCCAGGACGTGAGAGATTGATCTGTTGGAATCCTGGAGGAACTTTTCACGGTTGCCTGTTTCGGTTAAGGTACGTCCTTTCTCTCTATCTTCTTAGTGAACTGCGATTGTGTTCTGGTTATTAGGATTAGCCCCGATTCTTCCCTAATCTGAAACTTCTCTTTCAAGCTCCCCTCCTGTGCTTATTTTCACGTCGAGCAAACTCGTCGCTTCCATTAATTCATTTTCCTTTATCCTAATAATCAAACAGTTTCATCCCGCCCATCTTTGTTTTCGTGCCGTTCGAAGAAATTTCTGTTTCGGAGGCCGCGGACCTGGAACCTTTTGCTCAATCCCTCTCTCCCCCCCCCCCTTCTCTGACAGAAGAATAATACATATCACTGTGGCGGAATGAAAACGCCGTCTCCCCTTGAAATCGCGCAGCCATTCACTCCTGGATTGGTTTTCTTGTATTGACATGAGATTTGAAGATTTGCGGTTCGGCTTCAAATCTTCAATCCTTGTTTCTTCTTTGGTCTTTCGGCTATCATGCACCTCCCACCCTACGCTTGCTCTCACATGGTTCTTATTATTAATTAGTTTGCCGTTGACTTGTGTCTATTTGGGCGGAAAGTGATTCCATGTCGAAGCTTGCAATTCTTTTTTTTTTTTTTTTAACACAACAAGTGTGGTTGACAATGTAAAATCTAGTTATCAAAAGATTTTTTTTAAAAAAAATCATTAATCTTAAAGCTATTTAGTACAACTCTCATTTTTTTAATATAAGATCTTATTTGATTTTTATTTTAGTTCTAAATATAAGACTCTAATATATTTTGTCTCTCATATTTATTCATTTTTTTTAAGATAATCTTTTTAATAATAATAGTTCTAGCCAATAAACTTAATTAGTAAGGATATTTTTGCTCAAAAAAAATTAGTAAGGATATTTTAAGAAAAAAATATCTATTTATTACAAATAACTGAATTAATTTATTTTTTTAATCTATTTAAATTAGTTAATTAATTTTTATACCTAAGACACGAAGAATTACTTTGTGTCTTCTGTTTTTGGAAAAATTCACTCTAGTCTCGCGATATGCGGCACGCGCGAGCGGGAGAAATATTTTCTTTATCTTAAGTTAAAATGGAATTTTCATATTATCAGTAACTTAATGAACTCGAATAGTTTTTTTTTTTAAAAATCAAAGTGTAGCTAACTGTTATTATTATTGTCCACAGAATACTGAGCTATCATTATTCCGTAATTATGACGCCATTGCCAATTTAATACCCAAACGCTGATGATTGTGGAATGTTACTTTATTTTCTTTTTCATGATTATTTTTCCTTTAAGAACAATAGGGGAAGATGACCTACAGACTCGTTTTTTTTTTTTTTTTTGCTTTTCTGTTTTCCCAAATTACTACCTCCGGTCCTTAATATAAGACTCTAATCCATTTTGTCTCTCATATTTATCTTTTTTTTTTTCAAAATAGTCCTTTAATAATGACAATTCTAGATAACAAACTTGCTTAGTAAGAATATTTTAGGAAAAACAACACTTATTCATTACAAATAACTAACTTAACTAAGTTTTTTAATCTCTCCAAATTAATCAATTGAGTCTTATAATTAGGACCGGAGGTAGTATATTTTAAGGATCATGTTAGTATTTTACGGATGCCATCGGTCACATGGAAGTCCCTTTGTGGCTTTATGTGATGGTTAGGGCCACCAAGACATGGTCATCTGGGAAATCTCAAAACAAAAGAAAACCACAGAAAGAAAGTGAAAGAAAACAAGTGTTCTGTTTAAATCGGAATAATATCATGATCCATGTCACATTCAGGTCTCTTTTGGTCTCTTTATTTTATTTTATTTTTTCTTTTTTCCCTCCCCGAGATTCTTGCGTCGCGGACCGAGTGTTCGCTGTTTTGTTACAACTTACGGGTGCGCAAGAAAGTTCCATCCTTATATTTCCTATCCAATTGCATCAGACCAAAATGGAATCCAAAAGCATTTCAATGCGGAATTGCCTACTGTTTAACACTACTTCCCTCCGCCCCCTTCTTGTAATTACCAACTAATGTATGCTCAGTTGCCAAAAATATATTAATGCTATAAATAAGGATATAATTCACGTCTGCTCGAATCTGGCTGCCTGTAAGATGTATGTCTAGCCGCTCAGAAGGTACAGTTAGCACCCACCCAGAAAATCAACCATTTTGCGTTTTCTGATCCAAAACATTTCATGTTATGGGATTTTTTAGGGATTTAGTGCCTAGCTCGAAACTCAAAAGTAGATGGTAAGGGAAAAGTTTCCTTTTTTTTTCCCCCTACTACTCTAATAAACTTTAATGGGTTTAGTGTATCCCTTTAAATTTTACGCCGAAAATGTCTCCTTTTAAAGATGATGCCTTGATTCTTTGGGCATTATTTATTCTTCTTTCTCTCTCCCCGCATTTCCTAATCGACTGGACACGGCGCGTTCAATATCTGCCTTATTTCTTAAAATCTCGGTCAAAGATCCTTAGAGGAAGCAGATTCTGCAATGGCACCATAATTTAACTGGTGCTTTAAGCTTAGGCATTGGCCACGTGAATGATTGACACCCGCAACATAAAAAAATTAGAAATTAGAAATAGTACTAAAGTCATATCATATTATGATGTATTTAGTGAAGGAATCTGTGCAACAGTGCAATTACTTGTTTGTTTACTTATTTTGTCTTCTCTGCTGATAATCTGTACCATGGTCTAGTGCAGCAATTTTGTCCACTAAAGTTGTATGAAAAACCTTGGACCAAAAGAAGCAAATGAAAAATTAACATGTTGACTGCAGAAATTGAACTTGCGAATGGCTACAGTTTGCTGGCCATATTTTGATCCTGAGTATGAGAACTTCAGCAGCAGAATCAATCCTCCGAGGTATGCTATTCCTTCCTTTGATATGATGCTTTTTAACTGTGAGCTGCAAAATTAAAAGCCTCTTCGGGATAATATATTAAAGGAAAAGGATCTAAAATCGTACATAGCCTTAATATGCCTTAAAGTAAATCCTTACCGTCAAAGTTCATGGATATTTAGGTATATTTTACAGTGTTAGTTAGCTTTAGTTGAACTTAAACCCTAGCTAGACCCTAAAACCATAGCTATGAGGAAGTGATCATTCACTCAATTCTTAATGAGTCAGAGACTCGGGTTGAGTGCCTTGATGAGGACTTTGGGTTTATATTGGAAATTTTAAAAACCCAAATAGAAGTAACTTGTTGATGGTAAACTATGTTTGCACTTCGCAGGGTCTCTGTGGATAATGCTAGTTGCCATGATTGTACACTGATCAAGGTATAATTTCTCAAAATAACAAGTTACGAATTTTCATGGCTCCCATTGTCAGTCCTGATCTGGCTTCCTGATCTTTTCAGCAACCATAGCATCTTCAGCTTCAAAAGTTACTTGAACACTAAAACCTTTTTTTCCATATCGAATTTAGTATAATCTTACATGAAAAACGAGATTTTACCTACCCTCGGTGAATTCTGTAACCTAAAGAAAGGCTTTGGCCAAATTTAATGTGATCTAAGAATCCTTATTGCCTACATGTTTTTACATAAACTACTACTTAGCTATAGCATCTTCCTTTTCTCTATGAATAAGGCTCATGTAAAAAGAAGTAGGTCTTTGCTTATTAAAAAAATAAAAATAAAAAGTAAATGAATGAATAAGGTTCTGTATAGGTTGGGAAGAGGAGAAAAAAAAAATTACACATTTATACCCTCTCGTTTCTTCACCCGTCTGCCCCTTCATATTGCTTTTATCTCCTGAGACTTTGCACTCGTTTTCCTAGTGTAGACCTGGCCCCAATTCTCACCAAGCAGTTTATAACACCCCTCTGGCTGTAGACGAGGCCCACTCTCACTGGGGCCATCATAGGCGCAGTTTTTAGTCAATAGCATCTTATACATATGTAAATCCTGTTAAATCCTCATCTTGCCGGGGCTATACAAATTTTTTATTCCTTTTCGGTCATGCACAACATGATGCTACCCCCACAACATCATCATGGCTCATATACTCCATATTTCCTGGGGAAAAAAAAAAATCAGTACTGTTGTTATTATTAGATGAAATATGCTGATGGTGTGATATCAGCCTGCTTTATTAATGGATTATTATTTCGAAAAATTGCAGGTTGATAGTGTTAACAAACCTGGAATTCTGCTGGAACTGGTGCAAATTCTAACAGACCTTGACTTCATCATCACTAAGGCTTACATATCTTCAGATGGTGGATGGTTTATGGATGGTATGTTTCTAACTATGATGAAACTTAGTAATGCTTTGACAATGAACACACGGATATACTTTACCCATTCATGTTATTATAATCCGTATTAAAATCAGTAGACTATCGTCCATAACATTGGTTGTTATCAGCATTCTCTTCATTATTATGATACAATTATTGGCTAATTTGAGTTTTTACATGAAATATTTTGTGTCTGCTTTTGCATCTCCGAGCCACAATAATGCAACAATGCAACATGAATTTGACATGAGTTTACAGCCAAGCCAAGCCCCATATCTCCATTCTCTCTCTCATACCCACACATGCATGTACAGTTAAACACCCCCATACTTTCACTCGCATAAAATATCCAACCATGTGCATGTCCATGTGTGCCTGATCACCCCACCTTGATCAAGTGTTTAACATGTTCAATTAATGAAATTAACAGTTTTTCATGTGACGGATCAGCAAGGAAAGAAGATAACCGACATCAAAACCATAGACTTAATAGAAAAGGTATAATTCTTCTTTCTCCTCTATATCTGGTATTTTCTTTCACCAGAATCTGACATCATATCTGTATAACAGCCAAGTAAAGGTTTTCCATTACTGATTCATTTAAAATGCTGAGATAATAGAAAGCTTTCTTGGAGAAATGATACCGTTCGTTTTGTTAGAGAGAAGGGCATCTATTGAGCTAAAACTGCGCATATCAAACACTTAGAGCTAATGAACCGTTTTCTTTTCTTTTATTTTTTCCCCATCATACAATAGGCTCTAGGACCCAAGAGCCAGAGCACGGAAGGGGTAAAGAGTTGGCCTGCCAAACGGGTTGGGGTGCACTCCATTGGTGATCACACAGCTATTGAGCTCATAGGCAGAGACCGCCCAGGTCTTTTGTCTGAGATCTCAGCTGTCCTTGCCAATCTCCAATTTAATGTGATTGCAGCTGAAGTTTGGACTCATAATATACGTATAGCATGTGTTCTTTATGTCAACGATGCTGCCCCCATGGCCGTTGATAACTCAAACAGATTATCTCTTATGGAGGAGCAGCTCAAACACATTTTACGTGGATGTGAGGATGATGAGAAAGTGGCTCACACCAGATTCTCTATGGGTTTCACCCATATGGATAGGAGACTCCACCAAATGTTGTTTGCTGATCGGGACTATGAATGTACTGGAGTAACAGCTGAGATGGATTATCCTCCTTGTTTTAGGCCGAAAATAATGATAGAACGTTGTGAGGAAAAAGGGTATTCAGTGGTTAGTGTCAGGTGTAAAGATCGGGCAAAACTGATGTTTGACATTGTCTGCACTCTTACTGACATGCAATATGTTGTTTTTCATGCCACAATTTCATCTGATGGCCCTTACGCATCCCAGGTATGCCGTATCGTCTTATTTACAGCACTCCATTCTGGGAGATAGCACTTTGCCATCAAATTTTGCCTGTTTTGAAAATTTTCTGAAAAGCAGAGGAAATTTAAAATTGTCTCTAGAGGATTTCCTCTTCAGACTTAAAATAGACCTTAGAATATAAATCATTCTTCTTTAGATGAAACTAATGTCTTGATCCTTGAAAGCCTCATGATTTCTCAACTCCCTTGCATTAGTTTTCTTAACTGAATTATTGTTGTATTTGCTTCATGCACCTGATCCTTATACAACAACAATTGTGAAGCATCATTTAAGGTGTTCATAGAACAAGAGATTTTTCATTTTTATGTTGCTGTCCGAAGTCTGAACTGTGTGCGCACATTAGGAGTACTTCATTCGGCACATGGATGGATGTACGCTTGATACTGAAGCGGAGAAGGAAAGGGTCATTAAATGCATTGAGGCTGCTATTCAAAGAAGAGTAAGCGAGGTATTGCGTTTAAAATTGATTTCTATGTTCTTCTGTGATCCTTTCAAAAAGAGAAGTCGGGGATGAAACGAGCTCTTGAGTAAGTCTCACCATACTAATGATAAGCAATTTCCTAAACTGTCTAAGCCACTGATTTCTGTTATCCCCTTGGCATGAATGTTCCCCTGGTCCCTGGACTTTCTTTTGACTCCATCTTTTCTTGTTTCAGCCAGTTTTCTTTTCCTATCTCTTCCTTAGGGATGTTTTTTTGTCTTCTACTTACAGCAGCAAGCTTTCTGAGTTTAACCGAATTAATGCATTTTGGATCTGCAGCTATCTACTTGTATTGTTGCAATGGTACGGCAGATACATGGGGCTAGGTTTCCACTCAGATTGTATCTGACCATCATATCCACTAATCAGTGGCAGTGGTCTTTTGCCTTCAATAGAGCTTAAGAATCTATATGCTCCATGTAATATCATCCACATCCCTATAATCTTAAAATAGAAAAAATGCAAATGAAAGGAAGCTTCTTCTGTAATTTGCGAGTGATAAACTGATCAGTTTGATTATCAGTCATATCGTATGCTGGCTCAGCAGATTAAATTAAGTCTACTTCATTTGGTTCTTGAAGAAACACAAAAGATTTTAGCACTGATTCGGTGATTTATGGACGCAGGGTGTGAGCCTTGAGCTGTGCGCAAAGGATAGAGTGGGGTTGCTATCTGAAGTAACTAGGATTCTCCGAGAGAATGGCTTGACGGTTTGTAGGGCAGCTGTATCCACCATTGGAGAGCAAGCACTGAATGTGTTCTACGTGAGAGATGCTTCTGGAAATCCAGTGGACATGAAGATTGTTGAAGCACTTCGCAAAGAGATGGGGCAGACCACGATGGTGAAGTTGAAGAGAGTACCAACCAACGCCGAGGCGCCTGAGCCCCGAGGGTGGGCCAAAACAGGTTTCTTCTTTGGGAACCTGCTGGAAAGATTCTTGTCGTGAACAATTGCGTTCCCTATTTTTGGGAAGGAGGCACATCATTATATATATAAGAATAAATCTGATGTGTACTGTCCTTTGCCACTTTCTGTCAGACCTATGCTCTGTAACTTAACCTTCCTCCAAAGTCCAAACCTTGCCCGCCTTTCATTTATTACTGTTTCTTCGTTTACCTCATAACCCCTTCTTTTAACATCTTACGCGTCAACGAAAAGATAATCAAGAAAAATAACGCCCACAGGTATTAAACCACCTGATGCGCGCTCGTGTCTTGCCTTGCGACCACACATTATATAGTAGGTGGCATTAAATATTATGAACGCCTATATGAAACAGACGTACAATCACCATCCGGCGTTAAAAATAACAGAAGAGTTGTGATAAGAAGCAAAGTTGAGCCGAAAAATTGCATTGGTGAATGCAAGGCGATGATATAAGATACAAAGATAAATAAGAAACTTGGGAAGTTCCTTGAATTAAGGGATTTCCGCAAACAAGAGTTAAAAAAAAAATGAAGAAAATTGTGCAAAACAAAATGTGCAAGCAACATAATACGTTACTTGTTTTAGGTTTAATGATTATTATATGCTTTTTAAACATATTATTATATGTTAATCGAATACGTTAGAGGTCACGACTGGATAATACTGGATTGAAACGCAAGACAGTACAGGTAATGGGCGGAAACACCAAGCAAATGAATTTGACTCGAGAACGGATTTCCTTTTCTGGGGAAAAAAATCCCACAGCAAATAAATTCGTTTTACGTAGTTTATAGTGCTTGGTGATTTTTAACTAAATATCTCGAACTTGATAGAATTGGAGCCGAAAGGACAAATGTTTGAAAAATTACTGGCTCCATTGCTCCGAACAACGACGACTTGAAGGCGATCTTTTTGTCTGCTGTTTCAATAAATAATTGGGATGAGCCACAGTCACAGTCGTCCCCAGCTGGTTCTTGTCAAGTAGCAACCAAATTGACCCGAAAAGCTTCATGGCCACAATAAACCAGATAAAACTGAGAACTGCATTTTTCTTTGTTTGCCTCCGCTTCACGAAGTTGCATATTTGGCTACTAGGGAAAACTACAAAATCTGATAAACATAAAAGGTTAAGAAGTCTGAGCTGGATGAATGTCAGCAGAAGAAGAGGACGGGAGGCATTTTTTGTGCGTTCTTTATGGATAAAATTCTCTGATAAGTGATAACACACATATAGTGTGTGTGTGTTGGACAAAAAGTTATAACACAACTAGTGCCACGTTCACATCACACCTCAGCTTATACTGTTTTGATCTTATTTATAAAGCAGAGATAAGATATTTTTTAGTTTTAAATTTTTTTTAAATGGATGTACAATTTTAGCTTTCTTTTATTATTATGTTAATTTTATTTACATGAAGTATAACGTATATTAAATAGGAAAAAAATTGATAAGTTATTGAATTTTAAATGAAAGTTAACAAAGTTTAACATTTTTCTTAATTTGTATGAAACATATTGAAAGGGATTTATAAATAGGATAAGAAAAGTATGCATAGATTTTATCAATTCAACCCCGCCATCAGTGGGATGCTTTTTTTGAGATTTCATATCTATTAAAATAAAAATAATTAAAAATATAAAAAATAAATAATAGTATTAAATTTATAGCATTCATTATTAATGTGAACATTTTTTGTTTTGGTTTGCCAATATTAATGTGAACAATCTTAGACATTGAAAGTTTGAAACTCTAACCAAATTAATGAAAACACTGCAAGGCAGGGAGTTTGATTTGATAAATGAACGCTTGAAGAAGGCAAAAAAAGGTTTAGCATTCAATTAAATTTATTTCTGTTCGTAAAAGCTTAATATTTTTCAGATATACTCACTCATTCTTATATTTATAAAATACTTTGAATATATTTCACACAAGCTAAAAAAATTTTAAACGGTATGAACTCTTTCTCAAAATATAATAATTTTTTAAATTTTATTTATATTTAACATATATATTTTTCAAAAAATAATTATACATTATAATAAATAAAAAATAAAATAATATATTCATACTAAAAATTTATTTTAATTTAAAAAAATTTCTGTCCCATAAATATAATGCATGGTTTGAAAACTTGGACCGGACGGCCGGTTCAGGCCGGGAACCGGTGAACCGGACACTTGTCCGGTCCGGTTCATGATCTAAACCAGCACTGTTCCGAACCGGTATGAAACCGGTTAAACGGTAAGAACCGGTTGTGACCCGGATAACCCGTTGGGTTGAATGGGTAACCCGGGTCACTTTTAAATGTCCAGAAAGATGCGAGGACTCCGACAATAAAACAAGTTTCCAGGTGAAAAAAAAAAAGAAATGAGAAGAAGAAGAAGAGAAAAAAATATAGCAGATGAAAGAAACAAGAAATGAAGTATGTGTAGCTGGTGTTTAAGAGAGCCGGTAGAGGTGAGAGGCATCGTCGGCAATGACAGCGGTGCTGGAACTGAGGAATGTCAGTTGTTGGGGCCAATATCTGGGTGAGAATGACTAGGGGAGGCTAGGATGAAGGAGTTCATAATCACAGGAATTTGAGGGAGAAGACGGAGGTAATAACCGGTAGAGGTGAAGGTGATAGATAAGTAGATAACATTTGGCGAGATTCGACTTTTGAGCGTGCTGGGGTGAGATTTAAGATCTGACTTCTTTTTTCCTGGAAGAGTGTGCTTAAGGAAGAAAAAAAGAAGGACATTGAGAATCTCAAGAAAAAAATAGCATTAATTTTACAACAGCCTATAACACTAGATTTACAGTACCACTTCGTCCTTTCTTTTCATTTTTGAAAATTTGGATATGACTTCTTTTAGGTTTGACACACTTTATATTGATTATATATAATAATGTATACGATAAAAAGAAAAGCAGGGACGTCTGGGAAAAAAAGAGAAGATAAGGAACGTGAAATTTCCATTTTTTATGATAACATATGCTTTGTATATGTTTTTTAATATGATATTATAAATATCATATTTATTAAAATATATTTTATAATTAAATATAAATATTTTTTATAGATTTTATTTATATTATATTTTTTAATTAATTCCGGTTTGATTTCGGTTCAACTCCGATCTGACCCACTAACTCCTTGACCCACTATATTAACCGGTTCAATAACCGGTCCGGTTTTTAATATCTTGATATAATGAGATGGGAAGTACACAAATATTTATCACACAGGTAACGACACCAGCTCAACAAAGCATTGATGATTTAGTCGTGTCAGATGTTTGATGATGATAGGAACAAGGCGTGAAGTGACATTTTTCCCGTTATCCGTTTCGCAGTCTTTAAATACGAAAACTGATTATTGATTAATCCCGGATTTATTACTTGATTAATAACATTAATTGCCTGAAATATATATAAAAAATAAATAATTAATAGAGCCCTCATTGCGGGGCTGTGAAACCGCTCCGAGGTCGGTTTCGGATCTAAAGAATAGAAACTTCTACACAGTTCTTTGGTCATCACCAGTCACGACCTTTATTCTCGTCCCTTCCCTTCCATCCACTCCAATTTCTTCTCTCTCTCCAGATGTTCTTCTTCCACAGTTACGCCGGTTCCGTTTTCCTTTGTTGTTCAAAAATTATTTTTACGTTTATGCCCCCATATTTAGCTTAAAATTAATAAATTAATTCAAATATTTTAAAATCAATTTTTTTTCTCATTGCCCGTTTTTCTTGTTAATTTTCTTTCTGTTTGTGAAGAGTTACTCACGAGAACCAAATTGTAAGCTTAAAACAAAAGATCTTTTATGACAAATTTTTAGTATCCAAGAATTTTAAATTTATTATGAAAAGCCTCTCTTATAAATGATAGACAACAACTTGTAAATTAAAGAGGTTTTTTTTAATTTGTACAAAATCACTTGTAACTATTTCTCATAAAAGAAATAAATTTTTTTCCCCTCTTTAAAAGCCCAGGGGGATTTTGATCCGTTGGCCGGGGGGGGGTTGATCATTTTATAATTATAACTGTGCCTCATTTTAAATTAATTTCTAGTAAGATCATTATGCAAATTTATGGTTCTTAGTGGTAAATGTGGTTATTATTTATTCGTCTTCGTCAAGAGCAATTTCCCTTCTTTCTTTTAATAATAACTGTGCCTGCATTATGGTACGCCTGCAGAGGGGACCCACATAACTGCTGCATCACTCAACACGTGGCCTAGCACGCGTCGTTCATCCTTGCTCCCGCAAGGTGTCATACGCTTCTCCTCGGCTTTTCTCCCCATCGCGCACGGTCATTGATCTTCTTCCCTCTTTTCAACATCTATTTTGCATTATTTTATATATCAGGCCTAGCTCTGTGCTTTCCTATTTAGCTTTATATCAGGCCTTCTCCTCTTGCTCTTTGCTTTTCGATCAATATATTATACATAGCCTTCGCCTTGCACGCAATTGAACTGTTCGGGGTATTGGCAGAGCCGGGCAGTATATTGTCGTTGTTTCTCTTCTCTGGCTGTAACGGTAATGATCTCAGCTTCACTATCTTGTTTTCTCTCTGATTAGCTGTTCCGAAATTTTTTCCCTTATGTTGATTGGCAACTGCTAAGGGATATATTGCTCCATTTTTTCCATTTTCGTTTCCTGATCTTTTGGTCCTTATCTTCCGGTGTTATGCTCATGACTAAAAGCTGCGATTTTGTTTTGCTCAAGCATGCTGTGATCACTCATCATCTTCCCTAAAAATTAGAGCTCCTTGATTAATTGATTACTCGATTTATTCTATCGTTCCAAATTTCATAAAGGGGTTCTCTTTCTGGGAGGAGTTTGATATTCTCTCTGTTTTTTCTTGAGTCCTTTGCAATCTACAGCTGAATAGCCTGTGTCTTTTGTACTCTGCGAGCACGTAATTTGGTAATTGGAATTTTTGAGATGGCTATGTATGTAAGGTGTGGAATTATCCTAATCAGATAGGACACTTACAAAAGAAAATCATCCTTGGTTGCTTTCTGTGCCAACTTGCATATTGCCTTGGGCCGTGAACTTTCTCGGTTTTTGGTTATCATCGTTTTGCTACAGCTGTTTCTTTTCTGTAACCCACAGTCTGAAAATTTTGTTATTCCTATATGAATATACATAACTTGTAATTTGGAATTTCTATGGTATAACTTATACTCAATTTGGTTACGGAAACGAGAGGCTGAAACACTTATCTGCTTGGTGAAGGGCGGTTGGGCTAAAAGTTGAAATGATTGGCGAGGAGAACTTAAGGACGGCGGACTTGAACTTATGCTTTGAGCAACTTATGATGGTTGCAGGCGGTGGTAACGGTGGAAACAATACTGGAGGAGTGAAAATGGAGGCCGGGGTGATCACCGAATGGAAGGATATTCCGGTGGAGCTTTTGATGCAGATTCTGTCCCTTACTGATAATCAGACTGTGATCGCAGCTTCTGGAGTCTGCCGTGGATGGAGAGATGCTATATGCTTCGCCCTTACCCGCTTGTCACTCTCATGGTATATCTCTATTTTTCCCTCCCAATCTTTGTTTAAAGGTGTGTTTGGATGAAACCAAACCGTGGTTTGAAAAATGATTTTGGAGAATAGATTCTGGAAGAATAAATGTTATGAAAAAGTGATTTTGAAAAGTGAGAGTGCTTGAATAGTTGTTATCAGAAGCACTTTTTATATATATAAATTACTAAAAAAAAGACATAAGTTAATATGATAATTACAGAAAAAATAGATTTTATGATATATTTTAATTTGAAGGAATAAAATTGTTAATAATATATTTTTTATTAACATAATTAATAATACATAATATAATATAATTAATAAATAATTAATATGTATATATATTTTTAAAATATAAGATTAAATATGTTTATAAAAAAATATGTTTATAAAAAAATAACAAGATTCATATCTTATAAGCTCTCACACTCTCTCTTTTTTCTCCAAAAGCAAAAAATTTCTGCTTTTTCCAAAACCATGGTTTTGAACCAAAATCATAGTTTTAGTCCAAAACCACGGTTTGCCCAAAACCAGTGGGTGTTTGGGTGACTTATCATCCAAACTATGGTTTGGGGTGTCACCCAACGGAGCCTAAATTAGGGTGCTTTAGTCTCAACTTCTTTCTGAAGGATTACTCATACTGAACTGTTAAGCTATTAACAAGGCTGAGAAAGTCGAAGTTTCCTAGGAAGTAGGAATCACTAGGCTGTCAGACTCTGCACCTTGGTGTATGTCGTGGGACTCAGTTTCAGATGATGAGCACCAAATATAGGCCGTCCCTGTTAAAATTGGATAGTGTTACTTTGTTTTCATATTTTTAATAGTCCTTTGTTTTAAAAGATGCAGACTCTAAAAGAAAGATAATATTTTAACCGTGACTCTTAAAAAAATGAAATTTATTATTTAAAAAATTGTAAATTCTAAACTTTAAATTTGGTTGATTTCATATCTCTGCGATAATTTCGAATCGGACCTGTTAGCTTTGTAACATCAATTCAGAGTTTATTAAAATTCTTCTCTTTCTTGTAGGTCTTGGTTAGCCTTTTATGGGGTCTATATTATACTAGTGATCGCTTTGTTGAGAATTAAGTATCTTTACTAGTTCCTTTCTTTTTCCCCTCAGTGGTCTCGTCCTCTCTAACAATCTGTACAATTATTGGTTTTCCAGAAGTTTTATTATCTAGTTACATGTAAGTTATGACCATGTATTGATATTATTTTGAAAAAACTGATATATGCTTTTTCCATTGATTTATTTTAGTTCGTGAGATGACTTCCATCATAACAACATGATTACTTAACTCCTCTTTCTTCAGGTGTAGCAAGAACATGAATGACTTGGTCCTATCGCTCGTGCCTAAATTTATAAAACTACAAGTTCTAATCCTCCGTCAAGACAAACCTCAGCTAGAGGATAATGCTGTTGAGACTATCTCAAATTGCTGTCCCGATCTGCAGATGCTGGACCTCAGCAAAAGTTTCAGGCTTACTGATCGGTCTCTGTACGCCTTAGCCCGTGGATGTCCTGATCTTACAAATCTGAACATCAGTGGATGCTCGGCATTTAGTGATGTTGCTCTGGCATACCTAGCCAGTTTCTGCAGAAAATTGAAATGTTTTAAATCTTTGTGGATGTGTTAGAGCAGCATCAGACGCAGCATTGCAGGTATAATTTAAGACACCAGCTGCTTGCTGTTACCATTTTACTATTTAAAACCAGATGATTACCAGATTCCATTAGATGTTGCATATAAAATGCAGGCTATAGGACATTATTGCAACCAATTACAATCCTTGAACCTTGGATGGTGTGAAAATGTTGGTGATGATGGAGTGACAAGTTTAGCGGCTGGTTGCCCTGATCTTAGAACACTTGACTTGTGTGGTTGTGTCCGTATAACAGGTACAAAAAATTCTATAAATTCATCACATAGGATTATTACCTAATGTGATTAATTATGGTATTAATATATCAGTGTCTCTGCTTGGCTTGCTTTGCGATTCATTTCTCAACATTTCATCCTTTATCTCTCCTTATTGAGGATATCTTTTTTTTCCCCCCCTACAGTCGAAGCGGGTATGCTCTTTAAGATGTGTATAAAAGCCAATCCGATAGTCACGTGGCCTACATATTTAGCTTTAGTGATGGTTTAGGATTCATAGTTACCGCAGTAAGCAGTTGCTTTATGTATGCAGTGTTAGCGAATGAGGATGGGTTGAAGGCTTCGACGTCTCCTTAATAACACAATTCTGACTTTCAAATGTTGTCATTGCAGATGAGAGTGTGATTGCTTTGGCAAACGGGTGTCCCCATCTGAGGTCCCTTGGGCTGTACTACTGTCAAAACATCACAGATAGAGCAATGTATTCATTGGCCCATGGCAAAGTGAGTAATAGGATATGGAGATCTGTGAAAGGAATTAATGAAGAGGATGGGCTAAGAACTCTCAACATTAGCCAGTGTACAGCGCTTACACCCTCTGCTGTTCAAGCCGTGTGTGATTCGTTCCCAGCTCTTCACACCTGCTCCGGCAGGCATTCACTCATCATGAGTGGCTGTTTGAACCTCACTTCTGTGCATTGTGCTTGTGCTGTCCATTCACATCGAGCATTCACCTCCCTTCCATATCAAGCTCATTGAGCAGAGCTCCATGGGCTATACTTGGATGTTCCAGGAAGTGCGCTTCCACGGCTCAGAGAAGTGAACATTCCTCTTTTTGTATATATTTGTGTGGAACTTTATAAAATGTGAGAGACTTCGGCCGCAAATTAGCAGCCTTATGTTGTTGGAACCTGCAGACTATGTAGAACAACTTGAACTTTGTATCTGAGTAGTTTTAGTTTCCAAGATATCGTGGAAAGCGTCTGACATTTTGACTGCAAGAGCTGGGGTGTTCCAAATTGGTTGAGAGACGGTCTTTCATGCGCTGTTACGCTTTTTTAACTGAGAGGTTTATTTCCTGTAAGTTTCTGTCCACCTGCCTATTAGCAAAATGAGCTTATTATTATTGTTGTTATTGCTGCTGCAACTGTTACTACTAATTGGCGTCATGGATTCGCTTCTTTACGGCTGTGAGAGATGAGGGACTTGAAATGGTAACAGAGGAATGAGAATAATATTACGTATTTAACAAGGAACGGGGTGTGGTTCTGACAGTTTCTTCTGACTTGAAATGCTTTATGGAACACGAGTGAGTGCGACGTGGATATTCGGTTGGGGAGATGGGAGGCTGGGCAGTTGAATAGAACATGACTGCTCCGTTTATTGGATATGAAAATTGGACATGACGAATCTTGGAGAACGTACCACGCAAATAGGGACCGCTATTTTCCGTCTTTCGTTTTTCTAGACATTTCTCAAGACTCGAAATGAGATTCCTCATGCCCATATCTCGTTGAAGTTTGATTTGTTCCCAACGCATTCGAGTATATCCCCTGTATACGTTTCAGTTGCTTGGCACGTACTGTAAGCCAAAAAATATGAATGCTTTTTTTAAAATTAATATTTGAATAAGGAATAAATTAATGTTTTATTAAATAACTCCTCATTTTATCTCTTACATTTGCTCGTGATCTACTCCCTCCCCACTTCTCTCACCCCACACACACACACACACACACACACACACAAGATTAGTTTGAGATAAAAAAGACTTGAAGAAAAAGTAGTATGATGAAAACGATGCGTTTTTAAATGATTACACCAATGACAAATTACACATGGCTGGCACCACAGTTCCTCCGAAACTCTGCAAGACAGTATGACCTTTTACTATAACTATCATCACGAAAGCAAAATGCAGAACAAGGGCTGATATTCTTGTTTCACGAACCTCAGCGTCAACATCTGGCATGCATCATTTGCTTATGAAAACTATCCGTCATCCTCATCAAATGCTGGATTACAGAGGCATTTGAAGAGCTTTTCTATACCCTGCAGATCATGGGGAAAATGAATTTGTAGATTCCGGTAATCAACGTTTCTATGCGAGGCACAAATTAAGGATAATAAAAAGGCCAGAAGGCGTGCCAAAAAAGGAAAGTGATCTATAACATGCCTGATTGAAAAATGAAGCTCTGGGTGATTCATCATCAGATGAATCAGAACTATTTCCTTCATCATCAGAATCAGCGACAGTTTTCTTCTTTGATTTTGTACCTCCTTTCGATTTCTTTTCCTCAAATCGTAATTATAGTATTCATTTAGAATATAAAATACACAAAAGACTTCATTCTGCAAATAAATGTAAGTAAGCTCGAGCATATGTACTATGGACAGGAAAAAAATAACAAAAATCTGCTGACAAATTAATTTTACTGTCATGGGGAGTAACTATAGCGATACTGAGAATGCAATTGACAACCTGCATTAAAAGAACGAAAAGGCAAGACTATTTCTTATCGTGCACCTGAAATATCTTCCCGAGAATTTTGAGGGCTCTAGCCCGAGCTTTAAGTTCTTCTTTCTTGACATTGTTTTCCTTAAGGACCTACACAAAACAAATAATCAAAATCTCGTTAAGAATTTCATTGCCATTATTAAGTGTCCTACCTAGTGATAAAATTACCAGAATCTCAAGTGAATGTGGCGAAGCAAAGTAAAATTAAAAAATTTAAAACGGATAGTGGGGCCTTCAGACATTTCCAACTGCAACTTCTACATAATGGATTCCAACTTCTATAAACTACCTCCACTTCTTAATATAACATTTAATTTGTAATTTAATTTAAATTACAAACTAGATCATATATTAAGTACATAGTATTTTAAATTAAAAACTCACCATTTGACACACATGTACTAGTGTTACTTCTATGTCGACCACATTTAATTTCCACAAGGAACTCATCAACGTATCCTTATTAAGGCGAATATGGGACTCAACATTAATTTCAGCGCCACTACCATCCATTTTAGATTGCTTGCGGACGTCCTCTTGAAGCTGCGGTAACTGAAAAGCATCTAAATTTTGTGTAGTAAGTAAAATTAGATACGAATGACAATGTGGAGCACTAAAATATATGAATGAGTGCCTACTTAAGGGAAAATAATCTGAAAAATAATCTTAGTATCACATGCATTGGGTAAAAAAAAAAAAGCCATGTTAGTAGAGCTTCCTCCATTTGGATTCTAATTTGACTCGACTTTGCACTAGATGCAGATTGTTTATTTAAAGAATTAAAGAAAGCCAAAGAAGAAATGGATCACCAAAATCAAATCATCACAAAAAGCCCAAAGAAACAGCTAGTAATAAAAGGAAGGATCACTAACAGTTGCCCGTAAGGATACCTTTAGCAGCTGTGGATTGTGCCTTCCAACACTGTCCTTTGTTCCGAACCCATTCTCCTAAAAATGGCACGCCAAGATATATAGCCTTTTTCCCTAGTTCTTGCGCTGCCTGTCTGGAGTATATATAACCGATAGTATGTAACATATCAACTCCAAAAGCTGCATATAAACAATGGCGACGATTTGGTATCGATTTGATCGGGGCGTAAAAATGGCAGCAATTTGGTGACAACATTTAGTGTGCATGCAATGACATGCTACCAACCAAGTTTCTCAATTGCGAAGTCGTTATTTTACCCTTGTGATATATTCAAGGTCTACAGGATGAGAGGACCAGAAATATCATACAATATTTAATTTCTTAATATCATAATCAACTTCGCTTAAAATCTCAAAGCCGCTGGGTAAAAGATATTCAAGAATCGGATTCCGTGTCATGTTTCTTTTAAGTGGCATACATTGAGCTATGGCATGTCATGATGAGCATTTGCATGTATTTGCGGTGGGAATAAGAACTTCGATCAACCTGCATTAGAGAGTCGTCTCGCTTCAGATTCTGCACGCTGGAAAAATCCCTTTTTATCACCACGGACATACTGACTGAGAAACTCTTTCAAGAATCTTGCTAGTTCTTCCTCTCTTTCTCTTTGAACAATCTATATAAATGGGAAGCAAATTATACATGAGAAAAATGAGGATGGCTTTTGTTTACTCATTTCCAGAGGTAAATAAAAGTAATATGTCATGGCAAACGTCATCTCTTCTGCACCAAAATGTATATGCAATGCACAAGATGTTAGATAATTCTATAAGCATATGCCAAATTTTTGTCGGTTGAAGTGGTTCGGATGAACAAATTTATATCCTATAAGAATGCAGCATTTACAAGGAATTTTTTGTGTGAATGTAAACGAAGGAAGAATGGCCAGTTTCTAGCAGACAAGTTACCCAGATGAATTTTCTTCAAAGTAAATAAGAGAGTAGGACTGCAACAGTGCTACTTATGTGCTTTGCACCAGAAACCTAAAGGAAGAACATTCAACATATGATTAAATCCCAACTTATCACCAAGGCGTATGAGTTTCTTTTGGCAAGAATCCATCATCAGATTTAAAGTCGTAATATACAATTATATGTACTTAACCGCACGACAAACTCACCTTCAAATTTTCATGTAGTTTATCAGGATCCTCAGCTTCATCGGCTAGTTCAGAAGCAGCCATCGATGCCACAGCTAGATGCCCTATGTAGTCCTCAAATAATTCGCTTCCGAAAAGCAGGGCAAAGACTGTCATGGGGTCAAGCATGGTTTCTCTGTATCAAACCCATGAATCTTTTGAGGAAAAAATCTTTATAAACAATGCTAGTTTGTGATAATAAAAGAGTGTGACTGATCTTTTCATTTTTATTTAGTGCTGCTTTTCCCTTCATTTCAAAGAATTTATATTCTATCTTCAAGAGGTAATAGATTTCCTGTGGTTCTTCAGAATTTTAATAGCTTACTTCGTTTATAAAATTATGATAATTACTCTTTCGGCAAACGGTGTACAAACCAAAAAGTAAATAACAGAGTCAGTTAATTTATCCTCGTATATTCAGCGACTAGAATACCAAAATATGATGAAATACATAACGCAAGGCTAGGAGTTAATCTAAGATTAATTTGAGCATCATCCCTACCTTGACACCGAGGGCTTTCCGTTTTGATTGTACGCATTTCTTTGCATTGGATCGCTCAAAACTTGATAAGCTTCACCCAGAAGCTGTCAAAACAGAGAGAATCATACAAAATAAAGTAACGGTTTCAACTTAAGTGTCCTCCCGGTCCCATCATGCTGATCAGGATGTAGAATGTGTACTATAGTCTATGGGGAAAATTATACATCGCTTTCCTCAACGAGCAACTTCTAAAATTAACTTCCACTCAAATCAAAATCTGCATTACTATATAGAGGAGACTTGCCTGGAACTTCTCCGCAGCCTGAGGATCATTTGGATTTTTATCTGGATGAACACGCATCGCCTGCAGCAGTAGAAGCAGCAGCTCTAGCTCTGAGATAAGAGAATCTAGAAAATCTAAATCTCATCCAGAAGAAATAACCAAAGAGGAGCGGGACTCACTCATAATCTAACAGGACAAATTTTAGGGGGGAATACACGAAGGAAAAGAACGTATCATGAAAACCAAAGCAATGGAGTCAAGATCAGATCCAAACCTTCTGATAATAAGCCTTGCGAATCCCCTGATCGGAAGCAGAGGTACTAACCCCAAGAATATCATAATACTCTGTTTCCTTGACCATTGTGGACAACGGAGTAGTCAAGTGAGCTTGGAATATGGGGAGATAGGGAGTTTACTAAAAGAAGAGGATCAGAAGAAAGTGAATGACTGAGTGAGAGAGAGAGGGAAAGAAAGAAAGAAAGAAGAAGAAGAAGACGAAGACAGAGGTTTGAGGCCCACGATAGTCGCATACCTTTGCCTTTCCAGTTCCTGAGACATTTTACTAATTCGGGGAAACCGCTTTGTCGCGGGAGGGGACACTATTTTAAGCAACTGATCTTTGCGCTGGCGCTTTATCGATCCTATCATTTTCAAATTTCAAGCCCCTTTTTTTTGGGCCGAATTCCCCCCCCCCTCCCCGGGGGATTGCGCTGCTTTTCCAAAAGAATTCAGGGCCTAGCCTGCCTCTTTGGGCTTTTTTTCTTAGTTTGTACTCCTAAACAAACAATTTCAGATATGGTACTATTTAGGGGATATTTAGATATTATGAGAAGTACTTTAAAATTATTTTTTTACAAATCAATATAAACTTCTTTATATACTACCTTCATATATAGTAAAATTAATTTTGAAATTATGATTTGGTTTACATCTAAAACTTATTTATTTTCCTTGTGTTGGTTTTACTTTGACCCCAAAAAAATGTCAAGTTTCCTTTTCTCCTTCCATTTCTTTATTAATATGCTCTTTAGTAGTTCAGGTTCAGAAGAAAGAAAGAAAGAAAGAAAAAGTCATGACCCCAGGGGTAAAGTACCTACTAGAGGAGGCTTGAATATAAAGGGATAAAACTTGGAATTGAGGGTGATCACTTTTGCCAATAGAAGGCACCTACGGCAAAACAAAAGCAAGAGGTCCTACCGGGAGTCGAACCCAGGTCGCTGGATTCAAAGTCCAGAGTGCTAACCACTACACCATAGAACCTAGATGACACCCGGCGGCAATTCAAGTTATGTAGTTATTATTTTAGAGGATACACTGCCACAACACGACGAAACAATGGACTGTGCTCGAAATGTTGAACAAAAAGAAAGAAAGAGGAAATATCCTCTCCTTTTTATCTCTTTTTTCCCTTTTTTTTTTCAGTATGTTGTTTGACCGCGCTTGAAATATTGAACGCCCTAAAATTGATGCCATCTCCATCTAGAATTAAAAAATGATTTCATCGACAGTTATAGGAGGTCATAAAATGAATAATTTGACAAAACAACTTTTTAAGTCACACTACAACTAAAGAATCTGGATCTTGCTCCCGGGCCCAAAAATAGCATTGATATGATCTTGGCATACATGGGTAAGTCAGTTATCTAAAAATCCATTTAAAATAACTTATAAATAATTTTTTAATTGTTATTTACAGAATATAAGATAAGTATATAAAAAAAATTATTTTAATTTACATAAAACTTGTTTATAACTGATTTCTAACGTCACGCGTCCTAAAATTTTAGTGATGGCTTTTTCCCGAAACAAAGGCAGCATAATAATGACTCACGTATTTAATGTTAGGAATTCTACAGCGCTTTTTTCCGACGAGAAACGGGAAAAGGAAGGGTGGGAATGATGGCGGGGGCAGTTAAGCAACGGTGCTGCGACATTCACGTCCTCCGTTTTTAACTCTCTGTCCGCCTTCTTTTGCCTTTTGATTTATACTACTAACTAAATAGCCAAATATCATTAGCTTTTAGCTGTTTTAAAGCAGGCATGCATTGTATAGTATGACATCTAAACAACAGCATGGTGATGATTCGTGTTAAAAATTAAAGAGCTTTGATATAGACGCATGGTTTCAGCACCAAGAACGGAAGCGCGGCATGCATTCCTGATTGACTATTCACTCACCCTATACCATTAAGACGGAAATCTTTTCAATGTGGACAAATTCTCAACAACTTTCATCATTTAATCTAAGTTATACAGGCTCCAATGAAATTTGATTACACTAGCATTCCAAATGAGACCGAAATGTGGAAAGTTTAAACCCGTACACAAACATTACAATCACCAAGAACAACAACCACCACTTGGTGAATCAGATTGTGGAGGTTTCTCCTTGAAGATGTTCTTTTTCACGCCGGACGAGCCCTCAGCCAAAAGGCTTGGCGTTTCCAAAATCTGCAGATCAGCGGTGGAACCCATGTCAGAATTCGCCATTCCACTAATAGAGGATTGAGCATTTGGTAAATATAGAAAAGAAAATAGGAGAGTAAAATCTAAGCCCAATACTTTTGCCAAAAATGGTAAAAGATATAACGAGCATGTTGATTAGATTAAGGATTGCAATGGTCAAACAAATGCAAACTCTACAGTAAGTATACAAAGGGCCCAGAAGTATAGAGCCAGGACAATATTGAGCCTTATTCTCCACCCCGTGAAATTTTGCCAGGTCATTGCTTGAAACTCTTAACTTTGGGTTTGCTATTGTGCTACAAGACTCCTAGAGAGAGAAAGGGGTTTCCTTTAGCCATTTTTTTCATGAGCTCTTAATTCGTTTCATTTATCAGTGTCAGTATCTATGGAATGGGAACACCAAAACATTAGAAATCACAGCGTGCATTTGTCCATCTCAGAGGGGAGTAGAGGAGTCCGAGAGTTGCATGGGTCCAATACCTTTAATACAAGCTCCTCAAAACACTGCTCCACATTGACTCGGGTTTTTGCACTGCATTCAGTGAAAAGGCATCCATATTCTCTGGCGAAGTCTATCCCTTCCTTTTTGCTGACGACCCTTTCATTTTCCTGAAATATGAGACAATTTGGTTGCACATTCTTAGACCAATAATTTAACAGCTACCAATGGAACCATAATAACTTGTCGATAAGCTCATACAAAAATACAAATTCTTGAAAAGCATACCTTATCAACTTTATTGCCTACAAGCATCTTGATACAATCTTGATTTGTCGAGTATAAGTCAATTTCCTTAGCCCATATATCAGATAGATTTGTAAAGGTTTCTCTCCGTGTTACATCATATACTGTATCATATTGCAGATTACCGACTTAATAAAAAGGTGTATAGTATATAATGTGACAAAAATGCAGCTGCCACAGATTAATTAAAAAAACTGTAACTTAATTTCTTTTAGAATAGAAACAGGCCATTGCTATCCTGTTGTAGCCAAACTTATGGTCTAAGAATCAGTACAATATTCATTGAAATCTAGAGATAACACCAAATTTAAAAAAATAATTAAAAAAAATGCCAGCGACAAATAAATGAATAAAAACAGAAAACTGCGCACCTATAAGCTAACTCTATCTACCCTAACGGCATATAGAGTGAATCAGATACTCAAATTGCAACAAAATTTAAGCAAAAGTAAATTCTGCTCTCAAGGAAATTGTCAATTCTCACTCCTCAAACTTTCAATAATTCCAACTTGAAGGTAACTACCAGCAAGTTATTCAGATTTAAGGTCATTAGGCTTAATTCATTAACACGAGTAAAATGGCCCACTGATCATGGGCGAACGCAGAGAACCTTGATCTAATTTTGTCTTCAGTGATGCCAGTCATGTAGGCATGCTCATTGTCTTCTCAACAGCTCACATATTTGGGCTCTAGCTTGCAGAAACTTCGGTTCAATCCACATTTTGTGACTTGCCCAGTCCCCTCCAAGTCCTAATTAAGCATTTCACTTGGTGTAGCAGTCAGTACCACCAATATTGGAGTTGCATTCACATAGTCCCCCGCCTTCACTAATACATCCCCAGTCCTCTAATCTAGGACTCGTAATTTTAATATAATTTCAGATTCAGCCATGTTATCAAATTTTGCCATATGACGGCATCCCGCCATGAATATAAGAATCACGGAAAACATCCATTTGAAAAAATGACAAAGCAAGAATCTTCTATCAGCAGAAACATAAGATAGAAATAGAAGCACTACTAAACCGTCATATAATGTGATTCAAATAAACAAGCTGCAAAAGTTCAATCAATTTCTAACAGATGTGCAAATCATATTCAAGAAATATTGATGGGAAATATAGCTATAAGAAGGAGAAAATCAATATACCCATAATTATTCCTTGAGCTCCTCTGTAATATGAACTAGTAAGTGTTCTAAACCTTTCCTGCCCGGCTGCTCAAATAAGAAATACAAAGTCATTTCAAAGATGGTTGAGATACCTCTCATGCTTTATTCATAAAATTTTGCAACAAAAAGGACCCAAAAAAAGGGATTTTATTTCTGCCAAACTCTCGAGTCTCAAGTCTCAACTTTGCTACCCACCAAGTACTTACAATTCACCACCTAGCGCACACGTTATATGAAAATATGCTAGAGCTCCGCCACTCTAATGACTTGAATTCATATCGTGTGTGTGCGTGTGTGTGTATGTGTGTTTGTTAAACTAATATCAAAAGTCGGACATATTAAATGATATATTTTTCAAGTACGAAGGGATGCAAAAATACAGGGTATGACAAGGAAGCTAGAATAGAGAATATAATAAATATTCACTTCAAAGGACTTATCATTGACACAGTAAATTACCTGTGTCCCAAATTGCAAGTTTCAACTTTTTCCCGCCAACTGTAACATACTTGACCTTGAAATCAACACCTGCGTAATTCTCATAAGAATCAATACTTAATACCTAAGAAAAGCACTCATGTCTGGCATATAGTTATGTGAATACATCATAGTTTGTTTGGCTAAAAACCCCTATAATCAGTTTTTAACCACGCAAAGTCAACGTCATCTGATGATCATCAAATCAAAGCAACCGGTTACCAAGAATCTGAGAAGACAACAATGCAACCGAAAGGCACCCATTTTCCTTGTATGGTATACAAAAGATACTGCTTATAGCGCAACATAGAACTTCGTCCTACTTAATTCAATGGTCCAATCATCATTACTAAACAGAGGTTTTGGTTTATGTACCGGGAGAATAAACATTATTGAATCCAGTACAGAACCATGTGTGTTAGAAAGACTTGCTCTACGAGGCAAAGGCAAGTGGTACAAGACCTATAAGGAAGGATGGGGAGAAGTATCCGAGGAGTGGAGGTAATGCGAAAGCAGAACTCACCGATAGTAGGGGAAAGATCTTCGAAAGTATCGGACGTGAAGCTCAAGAGCAGCGTGCTTTTTCCAACCCCAGAATCCCCAATAAGCAGCAGCTTGAAGAGGTAGTCAAATTCAGGCTGACTGGACGAGGAGGAAGAAACCTCCATTGAAACGTCAGTTATCGTTACGGGAAAAGGGGGTCGACCGAGTACTTGGATCAACGGAGATGGGTTTGGAGCAGAGAAATTCTTTCGTTTATTAACACCTTGTGGACGTTTATTCGTGGGGAGAGAGTCGTAGAGATAAAGCAAAGTAGAGAGCGCAGAGAAGAGGAGAGAAGAAGGTTGCCGAGATGCAAAGAAATCTCTATAAAGGTCAGACGAATTCTTGCCGCAGTGGGCGTGCCCGTTTCCCACCGATTGCTTCACTTGGATTCTATTTCACGCGCAAAACATAATGAACTATTTCGCCAAAAAAAAAAAAAGTAACGAGCTTTGATATTTTCACTTGGGAATTAAATTATCCATCTTAAATTATAGTGATCGGGGAAGAAAAAGAGGAAATTTGGCTCTCAAAAAATGCATACTCGTCATATCCATCTCTAGCTAAAGTTAAACATTAATAGCTGTCAAAAAAATTAATAATATTATTTTTGGTCAGAATAAAAATTAATAATATTATAAATTTATTGTAAGTATCTTAAATCTTAAAATGCTAAAATAGTCGTGTGTCGTTGGCAAAAAAATCGTCATGCGTCGGTTCCTGAAAGCGGAAAACAGCTGGGGAACTCCTTTTTTTTTTTTTTAACCTCTGCGTCATTATTATTGAGTTTTCCGTACTTCCTGGGCCACCGAACCTGAAACTATATGGGCCTATGATGATGGTATGGCCCAATATTTCTCTTTTTATTTTGTTATGGAAACTTGAGGTGGGCCTATTTTTGATCGAGCTCATTAATGAGGCTTCAGTGGGACCTAGTTTCCGCAATCTTGAAAATTAGAAATCAAACATGAATGCCGGAACATAAATCGTCTTGACGGTGTTCCATCATGTCTGGGAACTTAAAACTTTCTATATAGGTAGCTCTGTATTAATTTTTGGATAATCTTTAATTTGATGGACTGAATTTGTATTTTGTAGAAATTACTCGGTCTTGCTTTCTACAGATTAAGGTCAGAATGAACTCATTCACATGCTACTCCTCAATTTCTATAATAAAATCTATTTTGTATTGTAATTTACACTATAAAATAAATCTTAAAAGAGTACTCCATACTTATAAGAAATAAAATATAAATATGTATTTAAATACATTATTGAACGCTGCAACCACGTCGTGTTGTACTTGAGTACTGCCATCATAGTCGTTGAGTCTGCTTCCTGGCAGAATAATAAATGATCGATCGTTGATCTGTTAGGCCGGAGTACATAAAAGAAGATGGAGGAACTTAGCACATGGCCAGCTCTAAAGTCATTTGTTTCCTGTTGGGCCAAGTACCGATCGGTTCAGGGCTCGACCCGTAAAGCCTCCCGCATTGCGAGCTTATTAACGCATGCCAATATTAATTCTGATAGAAGGAGCTCTCATTAATTAAGGACTCAGTTTGGACAGATTTGTAAATGACTTTTGAATTGTAATTTATAGAGTACAAAATAAATATATAAAATAATTTTTATTTTGATTTACGTGAAACATGTTTATAAACATAATGGGCTTGTTTGGGATAGCAGTAAAAATCCCTTATAAACACATTTCACGTAAATCAAGATAAAAATCCCCTCACATGTTTATCTTATATTCTATATATCACGATTGAAAAACTATTTATAAATTGTTCTAAACAAACTCAATGTCAAACAGGCTCTAAGTACAAGACTCTAACCTTTACAATACCCAAAAAAAAAAAAAAAGCTACTCCTGATTGAGCTAAGTGACAGTTGAATTTGGTGCCACGCAATTTTCTCTCGATTCCCCGTCAACTAATACGGACAACTCATTTATCAATTTTTTGATTCATAAATTGAAACTATGTTTAACCTTGTAATTAACTGCTGCTTAATATTTTGGAGACTCGTAATATATACCCCCTTTGGTACAAAATATATGGTTCATCTAAAAGTTTTCATTCGGTCTTAAATATGAAGTTCAATTTTTTGTTATTTTTCATATCAACCATTTCTTCCTTAAAATATTCCTATTTATTGAGGTATTTTTATCCTTGCAAATTAAGTTCTAAATATGAAATGGTAAGAATATTTTTGGAAAAAAAAATCATAAATTCCCTATATTATTATTTTTAAAATTAACTAAAAATGAATCCATATAAAGGATTGAATTAGGAGGAGTATCCAGTGAGTAACTGCCACTACCTCGACTTCCTAGAGGGAGATTTTGAGAAGAGTAATATAAATGAGACCCACGTGTGCGGCAGGTTTCATTATTCTCTCCGTCTCGCCAGAATCTAGAAAGACTTCAGTTCAGTGCCCTCTAATTAGGCCACGTCCTGCAACCTTGTCTCCCAGCCCCTCCCATTACGAACCACCTAATCTAACTAACATGCACATGCTGGATTAGCTCTCTAAAGGGTGCGCCACTGTCAAAATGCCCCTTACTTTGCACCTTAATTAAATGGCCAAAATCCATGAGATCACACCTTCGCCAATCAGCTCTCGAAATTTGGGTTATTTTCAATCCTTTAACTAGTCCAAAGCCAAGAATTAATTATACACATCACTGACCGTATGGAAGAAAACGTCAAATTTGCTAAAGGCATTTCGCTTTCATTTGCTGGCCAGTATAATCGCCATTAATTTTGACGGATCCCAGAGAACCACCAGAAAAGCAAAAAGATAAAGAGAGAAGAGGATTTTTCAGTGACAATCCAGCCCTGGGGCGGTGCGAATCTGACGCCCCTGACGTTGATCTGCTTAAATTATGCATCTTCTTGTATAAGCTCCCGCCCCCATGAAAACATAAAGGTAATTGCTTTTACTACTTACAAGAAAATATTTGACGTTCCTGCTGATTGAAAAGTTGTGTACAGAATTGTTGATAAGTCCAAGTTGTCGGTTTCTTCAGGCTAGTCATGGTACAATCGAAGTTGTTACTTCTTACTTCTTACTTACTTACCGACCTCCTCGCTTTTAATCCCCGAGTTCAAATATGGTGGCTACCCACAGCAGCTAAAAGCCATCATTCAATGGATGCTGCATGTTAAAACAAAGAATTATATATGCATCAGTACATGTAAAACCGAGATGGAGTTGATTTTGAAAGTAAATTCTGTTGTTTTAGTCAAACTTTCAATAATGAATGCTAAACTGTGTCTATGTTAGTTTGGCTTAAGGGAAGTAGGGGCCATATTTTCACTTACAAGGACGCCAGCTCTCCGATTAGTCTCATTCTTTTCTTCCAGATCTTGCGAATCGATAGGAGCGCGTCAAAGGGTGTTGACATTTTGTTAGATGATCGCATCACAAATATCTCATTCTTTTTTTCAAAGAAATATTAATCAGCAGATTCCTACTTCTTATTTGTTTCGCATGATTTTTAATTAAATTCTTGTTTTTGTTTTTGTAATTTTTTGTTAGGTTTTTGTGATTTACTCGATCAAAGGCATTACTCTTCATTATTCTGTTGATTATGACTGATACGAATGTTGATTGAGCAAAGCGTAAATTGATTTGGGGGTGTTGTATTTTGGATCGTCTAAAATATAATTTATAAATACTTCAAAAAGTTTATCCGTAAGGTCTCCTCATATAATATTTCAGATTCAGTTATACTACCTCTGATCTTTAATATAAGAGTTTGTTTGACTTTTATTTTAGTAATAAATTCAATACCTCAATCTACTTTGTCTTTCATATTTATTAATTTTTTTTTCAAAGTAGTTATTATAATAATGTTAGTTCTAATCAATATATTTTATTAATAAAAATATTTTAGGAAAGACAACATCTATTTATTACTAATAACTAATGTCAACTAGCTTTTATACTAAGCACTAGATGTAACATAGGGAAGTGCTTGCTCACCACATACAGTTTTTTTTTTTGGGGGGTGTTTCAGGCTCACCAAATACAGTTTAAATGTGTATATTTTATGAATGCGTACGCATGTGTCCAAATTGACAGTTATGACGTCAAAGTTTGATTCCAGTGACCGTTTTGCATCACAATATCTTCAGTTCAATTATATCACATTGGAAATTAAAGGGGAGTACGTATAGCTGCCCCGTATCCACGCCATCCATTGCCCAAGCTAAGTAACACCTCACCCGTCCAATACGCTTAATGATGCTTCTTCAAGCTCTGCCCAACAACAACGCGTTTTGTCATACTATTTCATTTTTTTTCTTTCCCATCTGTTATATCATTTTAATTGAATTTATACACATGGCAGCGATCGATTCCCAGTTTCTTCCGTTGCTTCGTGTATATATTTTTTTAGGAAAATGGTGGAAATGAAGCTGAATTTGATACATTTAAATCAACTTATGAGTTTGAGTGCTTAGCATAAAATTTTAATTATTCTACTATTTATAACATGAATAATGTAACTTTTCGTATATTTAATAAGAGATATAATATTGATTTAAACAATCAGTTTAGGATTCGAATTAACATTGCAAATAAAAGAATCATGTTAAAAAAGATAAGTCCCATCTGACACAGCAAACAATGTTAGAGCATGATTTAATAGTTTTTTTTTTGACGACAGTATAATAGTATTAAATACAAGATAATTTACCTGTGTACTAAAAAAACAGTACTTCTATATATTCTTTTTTTTTTGGTGGAGTTCTATATATATTCATCTTAATTTGAATAAGTGAATTTAGTGGAAAATTAAAATAGAAATGATCATCATGGATAATTAATAAAATTTAACCCCTTTCAAGAAGTTAGCATTCATTTCGGTTATTAAAATTATAATTTTAAAAGTATTTTGACAGTATACAAAGTAAATATATAAAAAAATTTGTCTTAATTTATAAAAAAATATTTTTAAAAAATATTTTCACGGTTACCCAAGCACTCTTTTAAATGTTCTTCCATTCCGTAGAGAGGGAAAGGCGGGGCATGGTTTGAGGAGGTTTGACGGACTGCCTAAAGCCTACCATAACAGGTCGGGTCAGATCGAATCGGATAGCACGAGGAAAAAGACAAAAACAGGATTACAACCGGAATGAAAAAACTGAAACAAGCTGATTAATCACACGCTAAAGAAAAATAACTTGAGATCAAAACAAAATCTCTTGCCTGATGTTCATCCTATGCTCATTTATTTTCACTCACTTTCCCCGCTTTTTTATCTATATCTTATCTATCCTCTCACGCTTCCCACAGCACAGACGCCAAACCCCAGAGAAACACCAGTTTCCATAATAGCATTTCGTTGCGCCCACGTGTGGGCCTTCTCTGGTCCTCGCATGAAGGCTAAAGGTCCATGGGAACGGTCCTCCCAAATGACCCTTCTCTTTTGTGAAAACAACTCAAGTCGATGTCCTATGTTAGCTTTGCCTCTTCATGACCAAGCAAGTTCCAAATATATATCCGGCTTCTAGTACTTGTTGAGTCTCCCCGTGTTATTCCTTTGCCTGAGTTTTTTATTAGGTCCGACCTAATCCATCCTAAATTTGATTTCACTAGCTAGGATTGTCAGAATGAGCCGGGTTTCGGGTTTGACTAGGTAGCTTGTCAAAAGAACTGGGAGGTCAACTCGCGCAGATTTCTAATATATAGATAAATTCTTCGATAAAAGCCATGGGGTTTATTAGCATTAAACCTCATGCTCTTCACAAGTAAAAAGTGGGCATTTGTTTTTGAAACTCCCAAATCTCGCAACAAATGTGAAACATGATCATAGTAGATTTATCAGGAGTAATCGTGCGCATAAGTAGTAGTAATTTGACACGCATCAAAGACAACAGCGACCAAGTGACAATTATCCATTGAATTCAGCAATGTACTGCGTACGCTGTTGTATGGCAATAAGATCTTTCATCACCTTTTTCTTCTTAGTCCCAAGCCAGCACGCGCATGCAGTAAAAGCATTAATTTCTCATCGAACTAGTGCTTGCCGTTGATTTATACACGCAGTGCAATATTCTATCACGACGACGGAACAAGAAGAGACCTGCTTATAATATTTCATGCAAACGAAAAGTTTGGGTTCCTGACTACGCCCTGCACGCAGGATCTAGAAAACGAGAACCCTTACATCCTACATGGCTTACAATTAAATTAATAAGTCCACATGCATATTATAAAAAAGAGAGAATGAAATGCTCAAGTTACGTAATCAAAACTACGAAGCTGGTCTCATGTTTCCTCATGAACTTAACATATACTGTACTATACTGCTTTGTTATGACGAAGAGACACCCACGCCAAGAAAATCAATAAAAGGAACTTCTTTGTGTTCAATTGGTTCGTGATCTTCTTGCGCTCGCTGATCCGTAGAAGCACGTAACTTGGTGAATGCTGTGCTATCACAGAAATTGGTAAGGTCCCTCTTTGTCTTTCCATCATCATTGGAACCAAAAAGACCAAAAGCACTTGATGGAACGACTCTCCTGTAATTTGCTGAAGAACTCGGATAAATTCTGCAATGAAACCTATCGGAACCTTTGGGTATTTCTGATATGTAGTGATTGGAGTGAGAATTGAAGAAATCTCTGCCTTCTCTTCTAAATGAATCCACAACAGGAGAACCGTTTGATGAGGAGGTTGCAAAACTCCAGGAAGCCAAAGAAGTGGAGGGAGAATCCGCAAATATTCTATCTTTATGATCAAGGTTACGAAAATCAAAGAATCTGGCATTCTCTAACCCATTCATTCTGGAGCTAATTAACACGCCTTGATAAGAATTTGATGCAATTTTCTTGGAGGAACTACTGTAATTAGAATCATTGTAGTTATAAACTTCTTGGAAGCTTCTCTTCCCGCATAACTTAGATTGTTCTCTTTGCTTGCGCGCCATTATAACATGCCAGTGATTCTTCACAGCGTTATCAGTACGACCTGGGAAAAGCCTTGCTATGAGTGCCCACTTATTCCCATGGATGCGATGAGCTGCCAGTAGCCTCTCTTCTTCCTCTTCTGTAAATGGCCTTCTGTTAATCCTAGGATCAAGCTGATTAAACCACCTTAATCTGCAACTTTTCCCTGGAAAAAACAAAATTACTTGGAATTTCAACACATGATTGATGATATACCACCTGATATTTGAGCGATTAAAGAAATACATGTCATATGGCTATGTGAATAACATGCTCTCGTTAATTAATTAGAGTCAAATTAATAGATATATGCCAAGTTCTGAGCTCTTGAAACTCAGCAAGAGTTCTACCGTATGAATGAAACCAGCAAAACGAAGGAGAACAAGATGAAAGGAATTAAATTATGCTTCGATTCGTTAGTTTTAAATTGAGGAAAATGTCCAAACTAAAATTTTCTTTATTTTGTCTTCCATTTTCTTAAACTCTCTGGCATATATGCATATAGAGATAAGTATTAAGCAGAAGGCAAGATGTACATGAGATGGTGGTACCTGATCTTCCTTGGAGCTTCTCGGCGATTGAATTCCAGTTCTGGGCACCGTATTGTTGAACGAGTTGCCGGAGTCTCTCATCCTCGGAGGGTCTCCAGTGACCGCGAGGGCAAGTCTTGGTGTCCTCGACTGCAGATGAAGAAGAATCCTCCATGGAAAGGGGAAGCTATTAGCTAATTGGTGTAAGAATTAAACTTGAAGATGAAGCACTGGAGAGAGAGAAGTCCAAAAGAAGATATATAAGAAAGTGGAGGGGGGCAGGGGGTTGGTTTAGGGTTGTGGATGGCAAGTCACTTTTGTTGTCTTCACACGATTAATAACCTAGCTATGCCCTTTATGTACATATATACGTGTATATAATAAGTAGTCCATTTAGCAACAAAAGACCCTTCCTCTTATGTCATTGCTGGTCCTCTATTTCCACATCAAATTCCTTTCATTCTTTGTTTCTTTGTATTCGTTTTCAAATTTCTAACTAAATATATATTCTATCGAAAACCATGGTACCACGTTATATCAAACCCTCTTGCTTGGTTACCGTATAGTTTTTACTAAAGGGACGTCTCTCCTTTTTCTGAGACTGCGTTAATTAATATTCCACATCCCTCAAGCACACCAAATTCCTTAACAAGCAACTGTAATATTGTGACATTTATGCAAGTCGCTCGGATGATAATTCGGTAAATAAGTATCTTAACTTGCGCGGTCAATTGAGCACTTAATTAACCAGTTTAAATAGTGATAGGAAAATTTCCATACGAGGTTTTGACTTGCTATAAAATAGAACAGCATAAGATTTTCTAATTTATCATATATATACTCCTCTGGTCCGATTTATGGGCAAAGAGATAAGATATTTTTGATTCTATTTATAAGGTATTCAGAGAGAAAAAATTTGTATAAATATAAAATTTTACCCTTCATTTATTATTGTGTTGACATTGTTTACATGAGATATAATGTATATTAAATAAGAATAAAGTTGGAAAGTTGTTGAATTTTAAATAAGAGTTAAGGAAGTTTAAGTTTTTTTTTAGTTTGTGTGAAACATATTAAAAGTAATTATAAATAAGACTAAAGAAGTATATAATTATATTGAGATATACATATCGTAGGTTTTGAATACTCTAATTTAAAAATTAAAACGTACACATACCGAAAGCCACCGTATAGAGACTTTCAAATCATACTCTAGTTGATTATTAGTATTGATTATGATATGATTTCAGTCGCGAGGGTAGTAGAAGAAAGTGATACACAATTTTGGCTTTATTCTGGGAAATGCAGAAGAACCATAAATCAAGGGCTGAAATTCGCCAATAATTTGTAAAACAACAACTGAGAGATTTAAAGTCTGTATCAAGGTCAAGGCAATCAATTCGCCTAGAACTGAACTGTTGTCTTTCTGGCTCATCCGTCGTAGAAGCTTTTGCAGCAAATGAAAAGGCAAATGTAAATTAATGCATTAGAAAGCTGGTAAACTCAACGTCGTCATGCCCTAATTTGGAAACATGGCAATGTTAAATTTGGTGAGCTTTAAAAGCGTCCACATGCTTCCCAATATAATATCGCTGGGCTGGTACTTAGTGGTCAGATCAATGTTTGCTCTTGAATGTAATGAGTAATAATAGGCACCATGTGGGATATCAACTCCTATAGTATATTCTATACATCGATCGAGCATTAATAGATAGAGAAATTAATGAATCTCGATCGCTCTTTCGACTCCACATAATTAAATAGAAATAATTTCGTATATGCACACTTAATTACTCAAATTTCAATTTTCCCTTTTTCGAAGATCAGCAACTTACACAATCAATCAAATGCCAATTCTAAATAAACTTGTAAATCAAAGGTATTTGATGTGCATGGCCTAATTAAATAATAGTAAAAATGCATAAAAAGAGATAAGGTTACAGCTATATGGAATATGGAATATTATTGCGTATACTTTTTCCGTAGAGAGTAACAACCTTTACTCAGATCAACACCCATTTCAATGCGTGTATCGTTCTCTTTTCTGATCTATGGTTAAGCATAACCAAAAACAGAAAGGGTTAATTAATGAGCAGCGATGATATATGACAACTAATTAATAAGTTGCTCAGTTTCAAATTGCGCTGTCCTGTGAAGAATTAATGCTTTTGTGAACAAAAAAAAAAAATTGACCAGAAAGTTTTCTCATCCTGATGGTGAAAATGCGGACGCAACGAACGGGTGAACAAGCCGAGAGGGTCAAGACAGCCAAATCTGAAGAAACGTAACATGCATTGGATTTGGGGGGTTATTGTGATAGAGATGAAAGAACTGTCACGATCAATTTAATCTTAAGGATTAATTCAAATGCCGTGTAATTGTAGCAATTAGAAAAGTACTTCTAAACCGTCTGCCTTTGTTTTCCATACTTCAATTCCATGCAGATGGCAAGTCAAGTAAAACATTGAAGCGCTTTGTGAAGTAACTATTATTCAAATATTTGTTCATTTCTTAACGGATTGAGATTTCATACCCCACGAAATCGAACAGTCTTCTTTCCCGTCTAAATAAATATACGAATTATATTACACATTGATCATTTGAAAACACTAAAAACTTGGCTTCTAGTAGTTCGTTGGTATTAAAATTATATATTAGCGATTGGTGGATCTTGCCTATACCCTACAGCATGCCGATCATATCAAACCCAAATTGGGTCTCATTTTTATTATAAATATTTCATAAGCTTGTGTGTGTGTGTGGATCCTGGGCTATGTGGACGAGGTAATTGAATTGGTAAAACATTCCATGCCTTCTGATTCCACGGAGAAATATGCTTATAGGTTTGATCATTTGTTTAATTATGGGTGCCTATATTGACTATTTGTTCCATGCCTTCGTGGTTTGTTTAATTTGTTTCATTCACGTTTCAAGCTCCCCAATCACATGCAATCATAAATTATATTTGTAATGATTTTATTTGACAAATATCTCCATATATAGGTATATGTAATTATCACATTGAATTATTTAAACAAAAAAACTACGCACAATTAATTCTAATGATGATTATTACCTATTTTTATCCATCAATGATTATTACCTAATTAATAATCCAATTTACACAAGGCTTTATATACAGCATTTTTCTAATTAAATAAGTTATTATTGTTTAATTAATACCTTAAAAAAGAAAGAGCTCGGTGAAAACAGATCTCAATACTATGCTAGCGATGACTGGCCAATTTCTTAGAACTGACTTTATTTGGTCTTATCTTGTTAACAAGACTAAATCCAGCAGTTGCGATACGTTTTGGAAAAACACTAATTCTATCAGTAATTTATGCTTTATCATCATAAATTAACCAACCTGCAGTGTTTTGGAAGTCTAGCGATTGAAAGATCGTCCAAATTCATTTTGACGACCTATATTAACCCAGCAGAATTGTTCCTTTGGACAGATATAATGAAACTGTAAAGCCTCAAACATTGCATTCAATCTCAAATCGGTTTTCCACATCGTGTTTTTTTTTTTCTCCCCTGAAAAACCCTAATTTCTTGAAGGTGCCGAGAGTTCTCTAGGATGTCCACCCGAAATAGCAGATGAAAAAAAATATGATGACCCGTCTAAATTAACGGTGCAAGGACTTGACTAAATTTCAATTAAGATCAAAGAAAGTGATCACGTTGAGGTGATCTCTCAAATTCGAAAGTGACTGCAGGTCTACAACAGAAACTTGAAGTTCAACTCTGACGGATGAGAAATGCGATCGACTTCAAAGTTAAATAATAATTAAAAACGACACAACTTCCATTGCCTAAAATATACAAGGTTAATTACTACTGCTGTCTGATACTTGTGAATTAATTCCACCATGCAGTAATTTTCTGTCACTATATTATACGAGAACTGAAACTAATAAGGGCCTCTAGCCTGAGAGATTGAATTGAATTAGCCTGTTCATTTGGTCCATCAAGACAGCATTTAAAGCTCTTGGCAGGTGTGCTCCCTGCGCAACAACACCATAATTAGAAACTCAGTTACATAATAAGAGCTAATTATTAACGGTCCTAATTATAAGATCTCTAATTCACTTTGTTTTCTAAATTTATAATACGTTCTCAAAAGTATCTCTATTATTAATTGTAAAGTATCCATCTAATTGTAATTTCAATGTACATGATTGAATAAAAGTAATTTTAAAAAGTCAACACACATTTGTTACAAATAACCAACTTTACTAATTTTTTTAATCTCCTCAATTTAATTATCTAGCTCTTATATTAAAAACCAGAGATATATATTAAGTTTGTCTTTGACTCAAAGTGGCAGCTGAAGCCATTTGATATATATAAGACTTATAAAGTTATCTTCTTTAAATCAATCTTCAATTAGTTAGCATGGGACTTTATTAGGATATTCTGATACTCATGCCATCCAACTGTATAAGCTTGAGTTTTTTCTCGGCCACGAGATACGATTGCCTTTGCCTATTTTCTTCTTATTCATTAATATTTCCCTACTGCATCACAAATAATTCAAAGCAAGTTGAAACTCCACCTTCCCTTTATAATTAGCTTGGAATGGAAACTTTCCACAGTGAGCGATCATATGAACATAATAGACCATTCGCCATAGTATGAATCTTTACATATCATCACAACACAAATACAGGAGTGATTAATCAAGCAGAAGATGGGTTCAGCTGACAATTTATTACACCAAGTGCAAAATTTGTTTTTATATGTTGTGTGTGGATGCAAGACATGAATATTAGGCCGTAAAATGATGAGCGTGGATGGATCTCCATGGGCTTGTCTGTATATGTGTATGAGGGAAGCCGAAGAAGAAGGGTTTGAGACAGCTTTCGAACAGTGAATGCAAACGTTTCGGTTACTTGCACAGGCAAACAATCATCCTTCTTCAAACTGTCTTTATATGAAAACCATAATACACCTTTTCTCTCACTTTCCCACGTAACATAAGCAACCCGCCACTCTCATCACCCATCATAACCCCCACACCCTAATTTGACATCAACAAGACCTCAATTTCCACAACCAACTACTTTGACTATATTTACTTATCCAGCTATGTATCTTGTACGTACTCTTACAATTCTCTCTCTCTCTCTGTATCACTCATGTACTGTGTGCACACACGCACATCTTTTTGACCAGCTTGCAAACCCTAATTTTCCCTCCGCGGCCGCTTGCCGTTTGTGTCTCTCAATAAATGAATTCTGGTACAACTGATGCTGGCTTCCTTTAATTCTTGCAAAAATGGTATTCCAAAATTCAGCAGCCTTCTCTTCGGACTTTTCACCACACACAGACAGGAGGAGGGAGGAGTGAAGAAACGGGCTTTTCTTATGTTACAGGAAAAGTCTCTGACAATTTCACTTTCACCAGCCCCACTTTTCTCTTATACAAACAAGCTGATCGAGTCACATGCATGTATGTGGATGGAAATTAAGACTTGACTCTTCAACAGTTATCCCTTCATTTGAAATTAAACTCTTAAATTATTTTTGTTTCACATGCTTATCTGAATTCGCGAGATTGTTTCGAGAAATTAATTTGCATGTGCCTATCTCGTTTTAGAGCAGCCTTAGCCGAAACTTGAAGAGGATGTTATCCGACAAGGTTGAAGTACCCGTAAGAATATACTACCTCCGTGCCTTAATAAAAGACATCATTTGATTTTTTTTTTAGTCTTAAATATAAAACCTTAATCCATTTTATCTTTTATATTTATACATTTTTATCCAAAGTAGTCATTTAATAATGATAGTTTAACCAATATATTTGATTAACAAAGATATTTTAGAAAAAATATAACAATATTTGTTACAAATGACTGACTTAATATTTTTTTTTAACCTACTCAAATTAGTCAAAATACTCTAATATTTAAGATTAGAGATAGTATTTGTATTTTTATGTAATTGGTTCAATTTCTTGCGCGCGTA
>NW_021634443.1:0-43537 GCF_004799145.2 Neltuma alba
AAAAGGCAAGAGTATTTTACTTCAATATAAAAGCCAAAGTTGAGAGAAACACGAGTGGCACCAAATTGATTGAGTGGCACATGCGAGCAGAGTGGTGAGGTCCTTTATTTCTATTTCTCGCTCATCTCAGGTTAAAGATGAGCGAGAAAGAATCCAATAATGAAGAATTCAACACAGATATCAAAGTATTCATGAGGGCTATGAGAGATGAGTTTCTCAAACTCAAGATGGAAATGGAAGAGTTAAAGATATCCAAAGCAGATAGTAGTGATGACGGGGTGATTAGATCTTGTTCGTCAACTTCAAAGAGCAGGAGCAAACATTCCAAAAATGACACGGCCATAATTGATCCGAAGATCAAGTATCCTACTTTCAAGGGTAATACCGATCTAGATAAACATCTTGATTGGGAGATGAAGTTTGAGCAGATTTTCAGATTGAATGATTGGCCTGAAAAAAAGAAGGTAAAATTAGCTTCATTTCAGTTTTCTGACTATGCTACTATTTGGTGGGAAGATTTGCAGCTTAAGAGACGCCTTAAGGGCAAAGGTCCCCCTCGTATGAGGGAGAAGCTAAAGAAACTCATGCGCAAGAAGTATGTCCCTAGTTTCTACTATCAAGAGCTTAATAGAAAGTTGCGACTGTTTAGCCAAGACTCTATGATAGTAGAAGAGTATGTACATGAGCTTCATCTTCTTAAGATGCGTGCTAGAGTACAAGAAGATGAAGAATCAAGCATGAGCAAAATTATTGATGGTCTAAGACCTGAAATCAGAGACAAAGTTGAGATGTACACTTTTGTTGATAAGGAGGTGTTGGTGCACAAAGCCATAAAGTTGAAAAACGGTTTAAAGAGAAACACTCCAAATCCTCATCCTATCGTTGGAGGGACTGTAAACCAACCTCCAAGTGGAAGGATTCCAAGGCTAAGGAGGAATCAAAGCCCAAGGGTGATGGTGGTAAGAAACTTGACTCTAAAACTTCTTCTACTGATAAAACCTCTTCTTTTCAATGTTTTAGATGTCATGGAAAGGGGCATATTGCTTCCAAATGTCCCAATAAGAGAGCCATCATTATCAAAGACAATGGTGAGTATGACAGTGAACATTCTAGTGATGATGACATGACCTCTTTGGTGACTAACTCTATTACGAGAGAAGCATTGGTGGCTAGAAGATCCTTAAATATTCATGTAAAGGAAGATGATGAGAAAGAGCAGTGAGAGCTTATCTTCCACACTAGGTGTTTCATAAAGAATAAGGTATGCAGCATGGTTATTGATAGTGGTAGTGTTACCAATGTTGCTAGTACCTTACTTGTTGAAAAGCTGGACTTACCTACTATGAAGCATCCTAAACCTTATAAATTGCAATGGTTGAATGATAGTGCTGAGGCTAAAGTCACTAAGCAGGTTTTGGTTTCTTTTTCTATTGGAAACTATCATACTGAAGTTCTATGTGATGTGGTTCCAATGCTTGCTGGACATCTCTTACTCAGAAGGCCATGGCAATTTGATAGCAAACCTCACCATGATTGTTACAAAAATTGTTATTATTCTACACCATTCCATGGAAAAAATCATTGTATTGAAGCCTCTTAGGCCAAAAGAAGCTTATGAGGACTAAGTGAGGATTGAGCAAGATTGCAAAAGAATGAATGAGTTGAAAGAAAAGGAGAGAGTGGAAAAGAAAGAAACTAAAGAGAGAGAAGAAAAAAGAAAGAATGAGAAAAGTGAAAAAAAGATAGAGTTTAATTCTGGAAAAAGTGAGGTTAAGAGAGCACTGTTGAGTGAGCAAGTCTTGGTGCTTGTGTGTAAGGATGCTTATTTTTCTACTAACGATCTTAACCCCTCTTTGCCCTCTAGTGTTGTGTCTTTGTTGCAGGAATTTGGCGATTTATTCCCAGATGAGATACCTAATATCCCTTAAGAGGAATTGAGCATAGGATTGATTTTATTCCTGGAGCTTCTCTACCTAATAGACCTGCTTATAGAGCCAATCCCGAGGAAACTAAAGAAATTCAATGCCAAGTAGATGAGCTTATGAGGAAAGGCTTTGTGAGAGAAAGCTTGAGCCCATATGCTGTTCCAATACTCTTAGTGCCTAAGAAAGATGGTTCGTGGCGAATGTGCGTTGATTGTAAAGCCATAAACAAAATAACAATTAAGTATCGCGACCCCATTCCCAGATTAGATGACATGTTGGATGAGTTGCATGGTGCTACTTTATTCTCTAAAATTGATCTTAGGAGTGGTTATCATCAAACTCGCATGAAAGAGGGAGATGAATGGAAAACAGCATTTAAAACTAAATTTGGATTGTATGAATGGTTAGTTATGCCTTTTGGGTTAACTAATACACCTAGTACTTTCATCAGTTTGATGAATCATGTTTTTCATTCATTTATTGGGAAGTTTGTTCTTGTCTACTTTGATGATATTCTTGTCTATAGTAGAACAATAGATGACCATGTTATTCACTTGCATGAGGTGTTTCAAACTCTTAGGGAGATAGCTTATATGCTAATTTTAAAAAATGCTCCTTTTGCATGGATTCTGTTGTGTTTCTTGGTTTTGTTGTAGGTGCTCGAGGGATCCGTGTGGATGAGGAAAAGGTGAAAGCTATAAGAGATTGGCCAACCCCAAAGAATGCCAATGAAGTCAGGAATTTCCATGGACTAGCAAGTTTCTATAGGAGGTTTGTTAAAGATTTTTCAACTATTGCTTGCTGCGCCTCTAAATGAGCTTGTTAAGAAGCATGTGACATTTAAATGGGGTGAAACACAAGAAACAGCTTTTAATACCTTGAAAGACAAATTAATCAATGCACCACTTTTGTGTTTACCTGATTTTAATAAAGTTTTTGAAGTTGAATGTGATGCTTCTGGGATTGGTATTGGTGCCGTTCTAATGTAAGAGTCTAGGCCTATTGCTTACTTTAGTGAGAAATTAAGTGGAGCTTCTTTGAATTACTCTACTGATGATAAGGAACTCTATGCTTTAAAACGAACTTTAGAAACACGGCAGCATTATTTATGGCCCAAGGAGTTCATTATTCACTCTGATCATGAAAGTTTGAAGTTTCTAAAGTCTCAAGGTAAGCTTAACAAGAGGCATGCTCGCTGGTTAGAATTCATAGAGACGTTTCCTTATGTGATCAAGCATAAGCAAGGTAAAGAGAATGTTATTGCTGATGCTCTTTCTAGGAGGTATTCTCTTATCACTTCTCTTCATGCTAGATTACTTGGATTTTAATTATTGAAATGGCTGTATGACTCTGATTGTGATTTTTCCAAAATTTGGTTTTCTTGTGAAAAGCATGGGGTGAATGACTTTTATAGATCTAATGGGTTTCTTTTTAAGAAAGATAAATTGTGCATTCCTAATTGCTCTATGCGTGAGCTGCTTGTAAAAGAAACTCATGGTGGTGGTTTGATGGGTCACTTTGGTGTTGACAAAACATTAGCTATTTTGCATGAACACTTTTATTGGCCTCATATGAGGAAAGATGTCATTTCTATTTGTACCAAATGTGTCACATGTAAGCATGCAAAGTCTAAGATTCAACCTTATGGCTTGTATTCCCCTTTACCTATGCCTTTCCAACCTTGGGTAGATATTTCTATGGATTTTGTGTTGGGTTTGCCTAGGTCTCAGTCTGGAAAGGATAGTGTCTTTGTTGTGGTTGATAGATTTAGTAAAATGGCTCATTTTATTGCATGTTCTAAAACAAATGATGCAGTCCATATTGCTGACTTGTTTTTCAAGGAAATTGTTAGGTTGCATGGATTGCCCAAAACCATTGTGAGTGACAGGGATGTGAAGTTTCTTAGCCATTTTTAGAGGACTTTATGGAGTAAGCTAGGAACTAAGTTGTTATTTTCTACTGTGGCACATCCCCAAACTGATGGGCAAACTGAGGTAGTCAACAGAACACTTACTACCTTGTTGCGTGTAATAATCCAAAAGAACTTAAAGAATTGGGTCAATTGTCTGCCTCATATTGAGTTTGCATATAATAGAGCTGTTCACTCTTCTACTTCCTTCTCTCCATTTGAAGTTGTCTATGGCTTTAATCCTTTGTCTCCTTTAGATATATTACCATTGCCTTCTAATGAGCAAGCGAATCTTGATGGCAAGAAAAAGGCTGAGTTTGTGCAGGGATTACATGCTAGGCAAGCTAACAAAGGTTGTCGGAGGATTGTCTTTGAGCCTGGGGATTGGGCTTGGGTACACCTGCGGAAGGAGAGATTTGCCGATCAATGCAAATCTAAGTTACATCCAAGAGGAGATGGCCCTTTCCAAGTTTTAGAGCAGATCAATGACAATGCTTATAAAATAGGTTTGCCTAATTCCTATGGCAATGTTAGTGCTACTTTTAATGTTGCTGATTTATCTCTCTTTGATGTTGCAGATTCGAGGACGAATCCTTTCGAGCAGGGAGGGAATGATGGAGGAGCATGGTGTGATCAAGAGCACGAGCAAGGAGCCCAAACAAAGAAGTCCAACATTCCAAAAGATCCATTATAAGGCATTGGAAGCCCAATGACAAGAGCAAGGACCAAAGCTATGAAGGAGGCCCTAAATTGTCTAATAAGAGAGCTAAAAGAGCTGGAGCCCATTTATTTGGAAGAAGCACATTTTAATGAGCCTAAAAAGAGTCCAAAAATAGTGATCACATTGCTAGAAGACCAACAAGATGATTTACAAGGCCCATGTGGGGTTCAGATTGAAGAATTCACTCAAAATACCATGTGACAAGCATGTGCCTTGGACAAGGATCATAAGTGACGTCCAAGAATCTTCAAGAAGGCATCATTATGAATTGATTATGATTTAAATTCGTTTTTTTTTTGGTCAAGGAGTGTTCTAGAAGATCATGTTTTGATCTAATTTCCTATTTTTAAATAGCAGACTTGTTCTTGAAGTTTAAGTTATTTCCTTTTATTTCTATGTAATAAATGGTGCCTCCCATAGTCAAATAATCATTAATGAGGCATCATCCCTAGCATTTATGTCTAGGATGCTGATTCTATAGTGTTCTATTGTTGCCTATATATAGGCTACGTTTTTTGTAATTGAATTCAAATTTAGATGAATGAGAATTGAGTTTATTTCTCTCAGTGTGAGCTTTGCTTGCATCATTGTATTCTCGTGAGAACACCCGACAGTATCAAGGGATTGATCAACCTTGTGGTGTCTTCATGGCTAGGGTTGTAAGAGACAGGTTCTCTTAAGGTCCTACCTAGATCAACCATCCGTTCGTTACTTGATTCTAGGCGATTTGTTCGTTTCCCCTCTCATATCACACGCTGAATTCTGAGATCTGGGGAGAATTCCTTTGTTATGCATGTACAATGGCTGACGCAAAATCTTTCATTTCATGACCCAAATGGCAGAATTTCTAAGACATATTCACCATTCTTGAATCCTAATGCAAAATCGTGAGTTTTTTTTTTGTGAAGCCACGATGAATTTTGAGATCTGGGCAGAATTTCATTCTCAAGCAGGAGCAATGGCTGAAACAAAATCTCTTTTAGTTCATGTCCTAAATGGCAGAATTTCTTAGACCTACTCACCATTCTTGAATCCTCATGTAGAATCATGAGTTTTTTTATGAAGCAACGCTGAATTCCCAGGCAATGGAAGATTTTTCTTCTTCTCATGTAAATAAAAAGGCTAAGCAAAAATCTCTTTCAGTCCATCGCCCAAACAACGGAATTTCAGAGACATATTCACCATTCTTCAATCCTCATGCAAAATCGTGAGTTTTCTTGGAAAGCAAGACTGAATTCTGAGGAAACAGGTGATTTTTCTTCTTCTCATGCAAGCAAAATGGCTGAGCAAAAATCTATTTCAGTTCTTGGCCCAAACGGCAGAATTTTTGAGACGTATTCACTATTCTTGAATCCTCATGCAAAATCATGAGTTTTTTGTGAAGCCATGCTGAATTCTGAGATCTAGGGAGAATTCCTTTCTCAAGCACGTGTAATGGCTAAAACAAAATCTCTTTCAGTTCACGGCCTAAATGGCGGAATTTCTTAGACCTATTCACTATTCTTCAATCCTCATGCAAAATCATGGGTTTTTTGTGAAGCGACCTAAATTCCTAAGCAAGGGGGGAATTTTCTTCTCATGCAAGCAAAATGGCTGAGAGAAAATCTACTTCAGTTCTTGGCCCAAATGACGGATATTCTGGGACCTGTTCACCATTCTTGAATCCTCATGCAAAATCGTGAGTTTTTTTTTTTTTTTGTGAAGCAACGCTGAGGCAATGGGAGATTTTTCTTCTTCTCATGCGAGCAAAAAGGCTGAGCAAAAATCTATTTCAGTTCATGGCCCAAATAGCAGAATTTCTAAGACATATTTACCATTCTCGAATCCTCATGCAAAATCGTGAGTTTTTTGTTGAAGCCACGCTAAATTTTGAGATCTGGGGAGAATTTCCTTTTTAGGCATGTGCAATGGCTGACACAAAATCTCTTCCATTTCATGACTCAAATGGGGGAATTTCTGAGACATATTCACCATTCTTAAATCATCATGCAAAATCGTGAGTTTTTTGATGAAGCCATGCTGAATTCCGAGATCTGGGTAGAATTTCCTTCTCAAGCAAGAGCAATGGCTAAAACAAAATCTCTTTCAGTTCATGGCCTAAATGGTGGAATTTCGTAGGTCTACTCATCATTCTTGAATCCTCATGCAAAATCATGAGTTTTTTTTGTGAAGCCACACTGAATTCTAAGATCTGGGGAGAATTTCCTTCTCAAGAGCAATGGCTGAAACAAAATCTCTTTCAATTCATGGCCCAAATGGCAGAATTTCTTAAGCCTATTCACCATTCTTGAATCCTCATGCAAAATCATAGGTTTTTTTGCGAAGCAACGCTGAATTCCAAGGCAAGGGGAGAATTTTCTTCTCATGCAAGCAAAATGGTTGAAAGAAATATGTTTATGGCCCAGATGGCAGAACTTCTAAGACCCATTCACTATTCTTGAATCCACAAGCAAAATCGTGATTTTTTTTTATGAAGCCACACTGAATTCCGAGGCATGGGAAAATTTTCCATCTCATACAAGCAAAATGGCTAAAACAAATTCTGTTTTAGTTCTTGGCCCAAATGGTAGAATTTCTGAGACCTTTTCACCATTCTTGCATCCTCAAGTAAAATCGTGAGTTTTTTTGTGAAGCCACGCTGAATTCTGAGGCATGGGAAGATTTTCCTTCTCAAGTAGGTGCAATGGCTGAAACAAAATCTCTTTCAGTTTATGGCCCAAATGGTGGAATTTCTTAGACCTATTCACAATTCGTGAATCCTCATGCAAAATCGTGGGTTTTTTTGTGAAGTGACCTAAATTCCTAGGCAAGGGGGGAATTTTCTTCTCATGCAAGCAAAATGGCTAAAACAAATTTTGTTTCAGTTCTTAGCCCAAATTGCGGAATTTCTGAGAGCTTTTCACCATTCTTGAATCCTCAATAAAAATCATGAGTTTTTTTGTGAAGCCACGTTGAATTCCGAGATCTGGGGAGAATTCCCTTTTTAGGCATGTGCAATGGCTGACACAAAATCTCTTTCATTTCATGACTCAAATGGGAGAATTTCTGAGACATATTCACCATTCTTGAATCCTCATGTCGTGAGTTTTTTTGTGAAGCCACGCTAAATTCCGAGATCTGGGTAGAATTTCCTTCTCAAGCAGGAGCAATGGCTGAAACAAAATCTCTTTCAGTTCATGGCCTAAATGGTGGAATTTCGTAGACCTACTCACCATTCTTGAATCCTCATGCAAAATCATGAGTTTTTTTTTGTCAAGCCACGATGAATTCTGAGATCTAGGGAGAATTTCCTTCTCAAGAGCAATGGCTGAAACAAAATCTCTTTCAATTCATGGCCCAAATAGCAGAATTTCTTAGGCCTATTCACCACTCTTGAATCCTCATGCAAAATCATGAGTTTTTCTTGCGAAGCAACGCTGATTTCCAAGGCAAGGGGAGAATTTTCTTCTCATGCAAGCAAAATGGCTGAAAGAAAATCTATTTATGTTCATGGCCCAGATGGTAGAACTTCTAAGACTTATTCACTATTCTTGAATCCACAAGCAAAATCATGATTTTTTTTGTGAAGCCACGCTGAATTCCGAGGTATGGGAGGCTTTTCCTTCTCATGCAAGCAAAATGGCTAAAACAAATTCAGTTTCAGTTCTTGACCTAAATGGCAGAATTTCTTAGACCTTTTCACCATTCTTGAATCCTCAATAAAAATCGTGAGTTTTTTTGTGAAGCCACGCTGAATTCTGAGGCAATGGGAGATTTTTCTTCTTCTAATGCAAGCAAAAAGGCTGAGAGAGAATCTATTTCAATTCATGGCCCAAATGGCAGAACTTCTGAGACCTATTCACCATTCTTGAATCCTCAAGCAAAATCGTGGGTCTTTTTGTGAAGTCACGCTGAATTCCGAGGCATGGGAAGATTTTCCTTCTCAAGCAAGTGCAATGGCTGAAACAAAATCTCTTTCAGCTTGTGGCCTAAATGGTGGAATTTCTTAGACCTATTCACAATTTTTGAATCCTCATGCAAAATCATGGGTTTTTGTAAAGCGACCTGAATTCCTAGGAAATGGGAGAATTTTCTTCTCATGCAAGCAAAATGGCTGAGAGAAAATGATATAAGGTACGGATACGGATCGGCTAGAAACAAGTTAGGAAACTAGACGAACGATCGAAGGTAGGACCTTAAGAGAACCTATCTCTTACAACCCTAGTCATGGAGACACCACAAGGATGATCAGTCCTTGATACAGTCGAGTATTCCCACGAGAATACGAGGTGGCAAGCAAAGCTCACTCAAGAGAAATAAAGTTCTCTAAAATTCATTCATTCAAAATCTGATCCCCAATTACAAAAAACGTAGCCTTATATAGGCAGCAAAAGAACAATCTAGAATCAAAAAACCCTAGGTCATAAATGCCATAAATGTGCCTTAATGATGATTGACTATCTTGGTTGGCACCAATTAAGGCTAAAGGAAATAGGAAATTACCTTTTCTTGAAGAAAAAGGCTTCTACCTAAAAATAGGAAACTAACCTAAAATATTCTTATGCAATCTTTGACCAAAATGCCTTATTTAATGCAAATAAAAATGGAAACTTAAAAAAAACGAAATTAACCATAACTAATACATAAAGACGTCTTCTTGATTCTTCTTGAATATTCTTGGACCTTCCAAATAGATCTTTATAATTACTATTCACGTCCATAAGCATGCATGGGCCTTTTAGGCATCCATTTGGGCTTGATATATTTGAATCACGTTCTGAAACTCCCATGATCCATAACAAAATGCATTTGGGCCCCAATTCAAAAGATTATAGCTCTAATGGATTCCTCCAGGCACATATAATTGTGTTGGGCCTTTAATAACATGAGAATTAGCTTCAAATGCTCCTTTTGGGCTCTTAGAACACGTGCTCTTGTCTTGCTCAAGGTCCAAGTATTTATACTCCAACGACTCACATGCCATGGTGGCTTTCGGGGTGGCCTTCCATATGTCACATCAAGCTCCGCACGTGTCCATGTCATCATCCAAGAAATGATCCATGTCCTCCTCCATGTAAGCATTCTTGAGTTATAAATTTCCTGAATACTCTGAAGGGCTTGTTGGGTCTCTAATTGGATGAGTGCTACTTGGGCTTCATGACCTCCATATTGTATGCTATCAGAAAATCTATTTCAGTTCATGGCCTAAATGGCGGAATTTCTGAAACCTATTCACCATTCTTGAATCCTCATGCAAAATCATGAGTCTTTTTGTGAAGCAACACTGAATTTTGAGCCAACGGGAAATTTTTCTTCTTCTCATGCAAGCAAAAAGGCTAAGCAAAAATCTATTTCAGTGTATGGCCCAATTAACGGAATTTCTGATACATATTTACCATTCTTGAATCCTCATGCAAAAATCGTGAGTTTTTTTGTGAAGCAACGTTGAATTTCGAGATCTGGGGAGAATTTCCTTCTCAAGCAGGAGGAATGACTGAAACAAAAGCTCTTTCAATTCATGGCCCAAATCACGGAATTTCTTAGACCTATTCACCATCCTTGAATGCTCATGCAAAATCGTATGTTTTTTTGTGAAGCTACGCTGAATTCTGATATCCAGGCAGAATTTCCTTCTCAACAATGGCTGAAAAAAAAATCTCATCTCGTTCATGGCCCAAATCGCAGAATTTCTAAGGCCAATTCACCATTCTTGAATCGCCAAGCAAAATCGTCAATTTTTTGTGAAGCCATGTTGAATGCCGAGGCATAGGAAGATTTTCCTTCCCAAGCAGGAGCAATAGCTAAGACAAAATCTCTTTCAATACATGGCTCAAATCGCGGAATTTCTTAGACCTATTCACTATTCTTGAATCCTCATGCAAAATCATGAGATTTTTTGTGAAGCAACGCTGAATTATGAGGCAACGGGAAAATTTTCTTCTTCTCATACGAGCAAAAAGGCTGAGCGAAAATCTATTAAGGACCAAAGTGGTAGTTTTAATGCAAATTATTAAAAATTGTATTTCAAGAAAACCAATCCATACTTTTTATAAATAAATAATTTAACTAATTTTTTTAATCATCAAATTAATTATCTAATTCGTATATTTAGAACACGAGGAAGTACATAAAAAGCGAAACTTTAAAGCACACATTAAAGTAACTTAAATAATCTTCCAATTCTTAATATAAGTATTGTTTAACTAATTTGAGCATAATAAAAAAGTCAGATAAATTAGTTAATTATAACAAATGTGACCTGATTTTTAGATAAATTCCCCATATAATATTTGATTGTATATATATCAAGTTATATGTTAAACAAATTAGTTTGAACAAAATGATTAATATAAAAATAACTAGATTGAGCCCTTATATTCAGGATCAAATTATATTTGTCTTTGACAAAAAAAAAACATTTTATATTTAGAATCCGACGAGTAGTAGCTTATAGAGATTGAACATTATTTGTTTAGGCTACAAAATACAATGCTGCTAATTAATGAACACATTTCTAGCATGCTAGAGAGGCATCCCGGTTTATTTCAAACTACAGTACTTTAGGCCATTGATTCATAACACCTCAAATCAAATGAGCCAAGTGTGACAACCGTTCTTTCAAAACCATTTTAGATTAAATCCAACAATTTATTTGAATGATTAACCACGATAGAAAAGAAGAAACCTTAAAATTTTAAAATCGCTATCATGGTTAAAAGAAATAAACTTATATTACGAGCCACATCAATCGTTAACTTGGGCCTTGGACTTTCAAAGTCCAGAAATATCATTCAACCGCCCAAACCAAACTTATACTTTCAAACACAAGAACCAATAAAACATTTTACTATAAGTCATGGAGCCCATTGGTCAAAAGTTAACACCATCAAAAGAGCGTAATACGCAAAATCTTAAATATCCTTCGCCTTCCAACAACCCCCATATCAGATCGTAATAATTTAAAGTATTAGTTTACAGCATTAGAGTATATGGGCCCTATCTGGCAATATATAACAAGTCAGCACATAGAACAAAAGCAGGGAGGCTATACAAGCTATAAGCCTATAACAACACACTATGCCTCCAGAGCCTTCCCTGATGGGTCACCACCTGAACTATCACCTGGAGATAGTAAAAACCACGGGGTGAGACAAATGCCTCAGTAACCAACTTTCCAACTCATCATACATACTAACACGTGCTCGTGAGGTATCAAGTGAGACAGTTATTAATTCTCAAAAACATAGATATATAATTTCAATCATCCAAACCCTCACTATGGGGGCTAACACACAAGCCACATAGGTTTATCCCTCACTATGGGAAATTAATCAGACATATAGGCCTATCCCTTACTCTGGGGGATGAATAAGAAGCCACAAAGGCCTATCCCTCACTATGGGGGACGAAGGAAGAAGCCAACCAATGTGCACCGATGGCGGCCTTACCACGTGGTAGGATCAAACTCAATCTAAAATCCAAATAACAACCAATCATTCACAATATAACGAAAAATGTCTCAATCTTTTCTCAGTATAATCCATAAGATATAAATCATATATCTTTTCCAAACTTCTCAATCACAATTCCAAAAATCCCACAAAACAATTTTCATAGCTCAAAAGATATAACATATCTACTCGAGTTCCAAATATCAAATATTATTCTAAAAATAGCAAAATACTCACAAACAACATATTAGCACATATAACGAGTGGAAAGTGGTTACCTCTCGCTAAAGCAATACTAAGGATTACCACAAGGTTAATCCTTTGCTTAACCAATAATTAATCTACACAATTAATATAACCACATATTAATATAAACTAATTAATTAATTAATTAAACTTCTCTATATTATTTAAATTTCTAATTTAATTAAATTTTTATTCTAAATTCCCGCAACTCTCATAACCCAAAAATTATTAAGTATTTTAGAAATAACTTAAAATTTTCTAACAAGCCAAATTATTTATTTCCCACCTCCAAATTATTTACCTTAATAAAAAGAATTTTTCACAATTTTCAAGTATAAAATTACTATGTTCTAAATTCTAAAAAATCTCATTTTAAGTTTAAACCTCAAAATCAAACTCTCAAGAATTCAATAATACTTCAAATATTTATAAATAAATAATCTAATCAAAACTTTAATGGTATAGCTACCCCACACACACACACACACACATATTTCCATAAATAATAAAATTTTTAGCTACAATATTTATTTTAAAACCTCCAGTCACCCAATAAATAAAACTAAATCGATTAAAATCTCAATAATATATCAAACAATCCAATTATTTAACTTAAATTTAATCGGTAAAAATATGGTATATCTCATAAATAACAGATTTTCAACTAAATAAATTAATTTAAATACTAAAACTAACAAATAGAGAAATCTAAACCGATTAAAATTAACAACTCATTTACTTCTAAATTTCTATAGTTATCTTTTATCAAAACTCAATATTTATATCATATATAAGTCTCAAAATTTTCTCCAATCACTATAGTAATAATGTAAATAGGAAGCTCAAAATATAGAGGAAATATTCATAAAGAAAGTTTGATAAAAAGAAGTAATTTTATGTACCTAAAATATCTTTAAAGCTTGCCCTCTCCTTTACCGGTATGCTCCTCTCTCTCACGTACACTCCAACTCTCTTTCTCTCTTTTCTTCTTGCGCCTGCCGGGGGGAAAATGAATTGTTAGGGGTGTATTTAACACCCCCTGCACATTTATTGGGGGGGATTTTCAAACTCAATCCCCAACCCCCACCACCCCCCAACTTTCCATTGATTTCGGTGGAAAGTTGGACTTTTTTTATATTTATAAATATTATAATAAAATATTATTATATTATATTTATTATTTTTCAATTACATTTTTTTTTGAATTTGTTTTGGGACTTAAATAAAATTTAGGATATTACAACTCTCCCCACCTAATTAGAATTTTGTCCTCAAAATTCAAACAACCACACACAAGAAATAAAAACAAAAGTAACTCAAAGTGCTTACTAAGAAAACAGGTAAGAGTACTCGTAACGCATCCGTTCCTCCGTCTCCCAAATAGCATCACCAGGACTCATGCCCTTCCAAAAGACCTTAACAAGACGAATAGTTTTGTTTATCAATTGTTTATCCTTAACGTCCAAAATCCAGCTCTGGTTCTGCTGGATAGGTCAAATTATCTTGCAACTCAACCTCTTCTGGTTCAATAACATGAGACGGATCGGGATGATACTTTTTCAATTGTGACACGTGGAACACGTCGTGTAAACTGGAAAGATGTAGCGGCAGTGCAATTTGATATGCAATAGGTCCAATTCGCTCCAAAATCTAATAAGGACCCATAAATCGGGGTGTAAGCTTCTTGGCTTTAATAGATCTACCAACACCAGTAACAGGTGAAACCTTCAGAAACACATGATCACCCCTTTCAAATTCTAAAGGTCTCCTCTGACGGTCCTCATAACTCTTCTGTCGACTTTGGGCCATCAATAACTTCTACTTGATTAGCTCAATCTTTCTGGTTGTGATGTCCACTAAATCTGGGCCAATAATTGCTCTTTCACTTAATTCAGTCTAACAAAGTGGAGATCTACATTTCCTCCCATATAAAGCCTCATATGGTGCCATCTGAATACTAGCGTGATAGCTGTTGTTATAGGCAAACTCTGCTAATGACAAGTGAGTGTCCCAACTACCCTTTAGCTCTATAGCGCAAGCCCTCAACATGTCCTCGAGAGTCTGAAACGTCCTCTCAGTCTGTCTGAGGATAATAAGTAGTACTAAACTTGAGCTTAGTGCCCATGGCTTCATGTAATAACTGCCAGAAGTTCGATGTAAATCTCGGGTCCCTATCTGAAATGATAGACTCTGGCACTCCATGAAGTCGAACAATCTCATCTATATACAGCTTTGTCAATCGTTCTAAAGAGTAAGTACTCTTGATAGGCAGGAAGTGCACTGACTTAGTCAATCTATCTACAATTACCCATATCGCACATAGCCCGTCGGGGTTCTTAGCATGCTAGTAATGAAATCCATGAAAATACTATCCCATTTTCATTGGGGAATATCAAGATTCTTTAATAGTCCTGGAGGTCTCTAATGTTCTATCTTGACCTTTTGACATGTCAGACACTTCAGCAAAAAATTTGTGACGTCCCTCTTCATTTTTGGCCACCAGTAGTTCTTTTTCAAGTCCTGGTGCATCTTGGTTATCCTTGGGTGTATCGTGTAATTACTTCGATGTGCCTCTTCTAGAATAGTCCTTTTGATCTCCTCATTATTAGGAACACAAATTCTCTTCTTGTACCTTAGGATTCCTTCTTCTATGTGAAATTTCATAATCAGGCACATCATGGGTCCACTTCCTCTCGGATGCTTAATAACTGGTCATCCTCCATCTGTGCAGCCTTCAAGTCTTGAAAGAACTCATAATCACCTAAAATTTATTGTAGAGTGGCTGGAGCCTCATGCACCACTTGGAGATCTCTCAATCTCTCTAAGCAGTAGTGTTCCTCCAAACTCATGTGAAACACATGCACCATTTTCCTACTTAAAGCATCTGCAACCACATTGGCTTCACCCGGATGATACTTAAGCTCAAAGTCGTAGTCCTTGATGAATTCCATCCACCGACATTGTCTATTATTCAATTCCTTCTGATCTATTAAATACTTCAGGCTCTTGTGATCGCTGAAGACTTCAAACTGTGATCCATATAAGTAGTGCCTCCAGATCTTCAATGCAAAAACCACCGTCGCTAATTCCAAGTCATGTGTAGGATAATTTTCCTCATGCGGCCTTAATTACCTAGATGCATAGGCAACCACCTTTTCTTCTTACATCAGGACACCCCCTAAACCCTTAAGTGAAGCATCAGTGTAAAGGGTGTACAGTTTACTAGGATCTAGAATAGTCAACACTAGAGCCGTGGTCAACTTACCTTCAGTTCTTGGAAAGCCGCCTCACACTTTTCACTCCAAATAAACGGTTGGTCTTTCTTGGTCAACTTAGTTAGAGGCATGGCGATTTGAGAAAATCCCTTAATGAATCTTTGGTAATACCCAGCTAAGCCCACAAAACGGTATCGACCTTGCTACGATCAACAGCTACTCCCTCGACAGATACTACATGGCCTAAGAACTTCACTTCTCTAAGCCAAAACTCACACTTACTTAACTTAGCATACAACTGATGATCCCTTAATATTCGCAATGCAATGTAAAGATGCTCTCGGTGTTCTTCCTCATTCTTAGAGTATATCAGAATATCATCTATAAACACCACAATAAACTTGTCCAAATATGGCCTAAAGATCCGGTTCATATAGTCCATAAACACCGCTAGAGCATTCGCCAAACAAAAAGGCATTACTAGAAACTCATAATGTCCGTATCTAGTGCAAAAGGCCGTCTTCGAGATGTCCTCTGCTCTAACTCTTAATTGATGATATCCCGACCTTAAGTCAATCTTGGAAAACACTACTGACCCCATTAATTAATCTAGCAAGTCACCCATCCTAGGCAAAGGATATTTGTTCTTGATAGTCACTTTGTTCAACTGCCTGTAATCTATACACAATCTCAAGCTCCCATCTTTCTTTCTCACAAACAATACTGGTGATCCCCACGGCGAAACACTTGGTCTAATAAATCCTTTTTCAAGTAACTCTTCAATTTGCTTTTTCAGCTCTGCCAATTCTGAAGGTGACATTCTATATGGTGCTTTAGAAATTAGAGATGTCCTTGGTACTAGCTCAATGGAGAATTCAACTTCCCTCTCAGGAGGTAAACCGGACACTTCCTCAGGAAATACCTCAGGAAACTCCTTTACTACCTCAATTTGCTCTATACCAACTTCTTTATCCGTACTAATAGAAAAGAAAACGGCATACGCCTGATAACCCTTCTGAATACACTTAGTTGCTTGAGTAGCAGACAGCCACAAAAGACCATTAATAGCCTCAACTATCATAGTGCACAAAGGAAGAGTTACCTTCTTCCTTTTGCAATCCAAAATGGCATTATTTGCTGATAGCCAATCCATGCCAATAATCACGTCAATACCTTTGAGGGGTAGACAAATCAAATCAATCACAGACTCATGATTCTCAAATTTAAGCACAAGACTTAAACACGCCTGTGTGGTTAACACAGTGGCTCCTGCTAGAGTTGACACTTTCAACATGTAAGACAAATCATCCATTGGAAATTCAAACTTTTGAGCACATTCCGTAGCAATAAAAGAATGAGTGGCACCAGAATCAAACAACACAGGTATATCATGTCCTTGAAGAGAGATAGTACCTCTAATCAAATTAGGAGACGTACCAGCTTCCTCTCTAGTCAGAGCAAAAACTCTCCTGGGTACCATGGATCTGAAACTAGGAGTTTACTGCTGCGTCTCTGGACAATTGCAAGCTATATGTCCAAACTTATGGCATTTATAGCATTTCCAACACTATCCTGGGTGATTTCTCCCACATCTTATGCAAGGACCACTAATACTTGGTGTAGATCTGGCAGGTTCACGATGGTCACTCTGATCTCCTCCTATACGGTTCCCCTGGGCCTGTCTCCTCTGCATAAAGCCTCCACGGGCTGAATTCTTCTGATTTTGTTTCTTGCCTCTGCTTGAGTTACCCGAGCTCCCATAACTATAGCTACCCTTCTTATTGACTCCTCCCGTTGGCCTCATAAAACCAGAGAATCTACCCTGATTATCTCGACGTCGGCTCTCTTTTACCTCTCGAGTTCTACGAGCTGTCATCCTGAGTTTCATGCAAGCATCCTCGAAACTCTTAAACTCATATAAGGCCATTTGCTGCTTCAACTCTGGCCTCACCTGTTCTATCAATTGTCGGGCCATCCATGCTGGATTATCTTTCTGTTGCAGGTAGGTAACATGTTTAGAGAGGTCAATATACTTGGCAATAAATTCATCCTCATGCATGTTCTCCTATCGAAGAGCATAAAAAGCTGTTTCTTTTTTTTTTTGTCTCATGGCTGGTGGAAAGTAGTGATCAAAGTACATTTGCTTGAATTTATTCCAAGTAATCCCCGAGTCATCTATGCCACTTACGCTCCACCACCACCTCTTAGCTCGGTCTCTCAATAAGACTACTGCTGCTTGTACCTTTTGGTAGGTATTACAACCACAAGCCTTGAATATTGTCTCCATATCATCGATCCAAGCCTCAGCTTTGTCAAGGTCCATATCCCTATCAAAAGTCTTTGGGTGATGCCGCTCTATATCCTTCCATACACTCGTAAGATTCACAATCTCCCCTTTTCCTTGTCGCCTTCGCAAACTACTCTCTTCTTTGTTTCCTTCAATAGAATCCCTGTGGGTGACAGAATTTCCCACAGACGGCTCAGGAAGCCCACTCTCTTTAAACTCTTCCATAGCTTTCTTGACTCTCAAATCTTCCTCCATCTTCCTTACTCTCTCATCTACCACCGTAACTACCACTTTCCTTAGCTGTTGCAGTAAGGTCTCTTGGTTAAACTGCAGAGGATTCGATGGTTGATTAGGCGGGTTTATGGATTCGTCCCCACCTTGATCGGTTTGTCGAGATCGTGTCCATACCATACTCCCCACCTAAGGATGGAATCCACTAAAAGAAACACAAAGTAAGGTCAAGCACAGACACAAAGTAACAGGAAAGATTATGTGAGATTATTATATATTGCCACTAAATGTAATATAATGCAACCCAATTCACAGAATCTTTGGCTTTGATACCAAATTGTGACAACCGTTCTTTCAAAACCATTTTAGATTAAACCTAACAATTTCTTTGAATGATTAACCATGATGGAAAAGAAGAAACCTTAAAATTTTAAAATCGCTATCATGGTTAAAAGAAATAAACTTATATTACGAGCCATATCAATCGTTAACTTGGACCTTGGACTTTCAAAGTCCAGAAATATCATTCAACCGTTAGCCCAAACCAAACTTATACTTTCAAACACACGAACTAATAAAACATTTTACTATAAGTCATAGAGCCCATTGGTCAAAAGTTAACACCATCAAAAGAGCGTAATACGCAAAGTCTTAAATATCCTTGGCCTTCCAACAACCCCCATATCAGATCGTAATAATTTAAAGTATTAGTTTACAACATTAGAGTATATGGGCCCTATGTGGCAATATATAACAAGTCAGCAAATGGAACAAAAGCAAGGAGGCTATACAAGCTATAACAACACACTATGCCTATGAAGCCTTCCCTGGTGGGTCACCACCCGAACTATCACTTGGAGATAGTAAAAACCACGGGGTGAGACAAACGCCTCAGTAACCAACTTTCCAACTCATCATACATACTAACGCATGCTCGTAAGGTGTCAAGTGGGATAGTTATTAATTCTCAAAAACATAGATATATAATTTCAATCATCCAAACCCTCACTATGGGGGATTAATCAGATATATCGGCCTATCCCTCACTCTGGAGGACGAATAAGAAGCCACAAAGGCCTATCTCTCACTATGGGAGACGAAGGAAGAAACCAACCAATGTGCACCAATGACAGCCTTACCACGTGGTAGGATTGAACTCAACCCAAAATCCAAATAACAACCAATCATTCACAATATAACAAAAAATGTCTCAATCTTTTCTCAGTATAATCCATAAGATATAAATCATATATCTTTTCCAAACTTCTCAATCACAATTCCAAAAATCCCACAAGACAATTTTCATAGCTCAAAAGATATAACATATCTACTCGAGTTCCAAATATCAAATATTATTCTAAAAATAGCAAAATACTCACAAACAACATATTAGCACATATAACAAGTGGAAAGTAGTTATCTCTCGCCAAAGCAATATTAAGGATTACCACAAGGTCAATCCTTTACTTAACCAATAATTAATCTACACAATTAATATAACCACATATTAATATAAACTAATTAATTAATTAATTAATTAAACTTCTCTATATTATTTAAATTTCTAATTTAATTAAATTTTTATTCTAAATTCCCGTAACTCTCATAACCCAAAAATTATTAAGTGTTTTAGAAATAACTTAAAATTTTCTAACAAGCCAAATTATTTATTTACCACCTCCAAATTATTTACCTTAATAAAAAGAATTTTTCACAATTTCCAAGTATAAAATTACTATGTTCTAAATTCTAAAAAATCTCATTTTAAGTTTAAACGTCAAAATCAAACCCTCAAAAATTCAATAATACTTCAAATATTTATAAATAAATAATCTAATCAAAACTTTAATGGTATAGCTACCATATACATATATATATTTCTATAAATAATAAACTTTTTAGCTACAATATTTATTTTAAAACCTCCAGTCACCCAATAAATAAAACTAAACCGATTAAAATCTCAATAATATATCAAACAATCCAATTATTTAACTTAAATTTAATCGGTAAAAATATGGTATATCCCATAAATAACATATTTTCGACTAAATAAATTAATTTAAATACTAAACTAACAAATAGAGAAATCTAAACTGATTAAAATTAACAACTCATTTACTTCTAAATTTCTATAGTTATCTTTTATCAAAACTCAATACTTATATCATATATAAGTCTCAAAATTTTCTCCAATCACTATAGTAATAATGTAAATAGGAAGCTCAAAATATACAGAAAATATTCATAAAGAAATTTTGATAAAAAGAAATAATTTTATATACCTAAAATATCTTCAAAGCTTGCCCTCTCCTTCACCGGTATACTCCTCTCTCTCACGCACACTCCAACTCTCTTTCTCTCTTTTCTTCTTGCGCCTGCGGGGGGAAATGAATTGCTGGGGTGTATTTAACACCCCCCGCACATTTATTGGGGGGGATTTTCAAACTCAATCCCCAACCCCCACCGCCCCTTTCGGTGGAAAGTTAGACTTTTTTTTATTTATAAATATTATAATAAAATATTATTATATTATTTTTCAATTATATTTTTTTTTGAATTTTTTTTGGGACCTAAATAAAATTTAGGATATTACACCAAGATATACCAAAGATGGGCCCTGCCTTTCTTTCTCCACTGATCATCAAAATGCTATTCTCTCGTGGATATTTAATATCCTGTAGTACTTTAAATAAAATTGTTTTTAATAAAAAATATCGTAGCAAAACAAAAAAAAAGAGGCTATCCTCTTTTCTCTAAATAATGGAGTGCCCATTATATATGATACTTCATTAAGAGATCAAAGAGCAAAGCGCACTATTTTCACTTTAATTGTCTTTAATCGTCTCCAATGACCACACATTCATGTCCCATGAACTTCAGCCTCATTATTTAATTTTCGAGACAAGTGAAAAGTCACAATAGATCCCTCAAAACTTGTAAATCACTTGACCTCGTATGTTGAGAAATGAGGCAAACAAATTTCAAACGAAACCTCAGTGATGGTCACACAATATAAAAATGACCAAAAGCATCTTCTATAAAAGAAAGTCATCATTAGAGTGTTACATGTTCATCAAAGAAATATTCTATCAGATTCTTAATATAAAAGTTAGATAGTCAATTTGCGTACATTAAGAGAAGGAGCTAAACTAATTTATTTCTAATATTAGTTTTCTTAAACACCCTTTGTAATAGCATGCATTATCACAACTCTTAATAGAACTATGTGCAATTAATAAAGATATTTTGAGAAAAATTATGAATTTGAAAAACAAAGTAAATTGAAATATTATATTTAGAATTAAAACAAATTCCTTGTGAAATTCCTGTATTTAGGACAGTGTTAAGGAGCAGCTTACCAAGAAAAAAACTGTCCTATGTGATATTAACGCATAAAAATGAATTAATTTCAAATTCAGAATCATTTTAACCTGACTATTACATATCGATACCAGTTAACGAGAGAGAGGGAGAGTAATTTCCCCTCACATAGGAAAAGAGGGAAGAAGACATGCAAAATCATAAGTTGCATTAAACGGTTGTGCTAGTAATTTTGACTTAGAAGAATCAACCTTGTACCTGAGAAAAATCGAAGAGCAGAGAGAACATGAAAAGGTTAATCTTGGATAGATTAGATGATTATCTAAAGAGACCAAATGAAAATGGGACGAACAACAAAGCACGAAGTTCAGAACCAAACAAAGCGACCATACCAGACAATAGAAGCAAAATCTCAGACTTTCCATCAGAACGACGCCCCCTCGTGGCCGCCTCCGAGCCAAAATCAAATTAGCGATGCTCAGCCTTCACAGCCAACGACTTGATCTCCTCGACGACACCGACCTTCCAAGTCTTCGTCCTCTCCAACCAACCCGGTTCCGATTGCGGTGGGCCACTCGGCTGCCGGTTGAAGAAAAGAAATGGGAAAAAGCTGTATAAAAAATTGAAGATGAAGACTAACGTTAGGATAAATAGAATCGTCGCTTTCAACCCTCTCTATTGCCATGCTCTGGAAAAGGAAACCTACTGATGAAAGACGAAGAAGAACCAACAAAATGCACGCGGTTACTTTAAATTTTAAATGCACCGCCAAAGGAATTTGTACAGGTTTCATGTAATTAAAGTTATCTATCAATGCTAATTAAAGTTATAATTTTCTAAAGTGGAGTGGTTATTAATATTCAAGCTTCTAAATAATAGTTTTCGCTTCTAAGATTTTCTTATCATTTCATATGATTAAAGTTATTCTGATCCTTAATATAAGAACTAGTTGATTAATTTAAATGAATTAAAAGAATTTGTTAAATTAATTGCTTGTAATAAATAGGTATTATATTCTCTAAAACACCCTTACTAATCATGTTTATTAGCTAGAATTATCGTTTGATAGAATATTTAACATGTACAATTACTACAAAGACTACTTTGAAATAAAATGAATAAATATGAAAAATAATGTGAATTGCAGTTTTATATGCAGGAACAAATTAAATGTTAAATTAACTCTTATATTAAGGATCATATATAGTATTTCTTACTACACAATAGTGATTTATGATCTCCAAGACATCTTTTTTTCGAATAATTCTTTGGATGCTAGCGCCAGAGCTCACTACCAACTGCCAAAGCTGGCTCTGATGGTGCACGGTGGGCGGTGGCAATTAGTGGTCATATATGTTCACGTCTTTACACTTTCAGTGCAGATGAGATCCTTCATTTAATTAATTAACAGACTTATCTTTTAAGCTTCATTGTGAATAAAGATTAATACAAGTAGACAACCAGAATTACTTCTATTTTGTGCCAATAACAATGGTCATGACTTAAAATCTATAAAAGTTGAGATATTTATGCACATGCTCGATTTCCTTTCAAATAGTAACGTACCATACTACTTTATATTTGTTGCTTTCATTACCACATGATGAATAAGCATAGGGCAACTTCAACTTTAATTATTTGACTTTGTTCATTATATAAAACTGATTCTTTTATTTAAAAAAAAAAAAGCTGGGGGCAATACTACTGACTTTTTCTGGTCTAATCAATATAATCATAATCATTGTTTAATAATTCTTACTTTCATTTTTTTTCGAAATAGTAATACAATAAATATTTTTTAAAAATAAAAATAAAGCCTTAAAAAGTAACAACTAGCAACTACTATTTCAAAATTTTAAGATGCATATAACTAAAGTTGTCACTGCTTCGGGTTTTGTTGCCATGTGAGATAATTAAAGTTGTCATTTTTTAAATTGAAATGGTCATTCAACTCTTGGACGCTACTGAAACTTCAAACTTTAAAATGGTAACTTTAATGCTTAATTAAGGTTTTGTTGTCATTTTATATATTGACAACCACTTTAAATAGTAGTTTTAAAGTGAAGATACTAAAAACCGAATCAGTGAACAAACCAATCGAGATAGTGGGTTAAAGGTGAGTAGGTCAGACCGAAGTCAACTTAGAGTTATACCGATTATATTAAAATAATATAATTTAATTAAAAATATTTGACAAGAAGCATTTTTAATTAAATTTGAAGGGTTTTTTCCCAAATAAGTGGAGTTTTGCATTGAGGGGCAAAAGGGTAAATCCGATGGATGAGACATAAACTAAGCCTACTGGCTAAAAAATGAGTCCATCTTTTTTTTTTTTTGGGCCAAGCTAGTAAACGTACCATATCGAATGAAAAAAGCCTTCGTCTTCTTTGAAAGTAGAGAGTTTTACAAAGTGTGCCTCCGACACCAAAGATCTCCATCTTCAACTCTCCTATTACCATCATCAACGGCGAGTGATCTTCAGATCTCAGCAACAACGTCACTTACTCTTATGGATCCACTGTTAGATATTTTATTATAATTATTATTTAGATATATATTAGAAAATTAATAAAATACTCTGAGTGTGGCCCTTTCAGTCAAACAAGGCCCAAGCCCAGTAGGGTTAAGCTTTTCAGTCTATATATGTGTTGATAACTCTCTGATGGTGAGACACACAACAATTGAGTTGACGGCTGAATATTCTGTGAGCGAGTGAAATACCTATCTGCTCCCTTGAGGTTCCCTGACTGGTGACGGCTAATCCAGTTGCCATCACTGTGCCCTATTCCAGTCAGAAGAGACCTGAACAACTCTTTTCTTCTAACTGTTGTTCTCTTTTGCAGCTCTATTCCTTTATCTCAGATCCCGAGATAATTCAAGATAAGACAAATGGCAAGAGGTACACAAAGATTCTTCCGCTGTATTATTTTATGAGAAGATTCACATCTCTTTATTATTTTATTTATTTGTATTGTGAATCTGTCTTACACGTGGCATCAGAGCCAGGTTAAGTTCTTCTCTGCCTACTTTTATTTAATTTAATATGTTTTATCTTATCTGGGATGATCTAAGCTCCATATGGAATAAAAGAACACACTGTTGAATTTCATCAGTTCCATGAGCAAGATCAGAGATACTTGTTTGCACCGTCTTTTATCTTCATTATTTTCAAAGGCCAAATCGGAGGCGTTATTATTTTCACCGCTTACTTTAAACAACTTTGGTTCTTGATTTTATTCCAGATCCGTATGCTCAAAAGGGTCAATTTTTATTTTTTATTCCGGTTCCTAAACTATTTTTCTGTGTTTGAGAGGGGTATGTTTTCGGTCATTTGGAATGGAAGGAAGGAGAATATTCATCTCTCCGATGACCACCGTAATCCCCTCCATCGGAACTGGGAGGAGCCGAAAACCAAACGTCCCTTATGCATGAAAGTGTGATTTTCTTTTTCCCAATTCTGGTCGTTTTCCCCACCTTTGCTATTCAAAATTTTGTTCCTTGTTGTTATTTGGATATTGCGCCGCCGAAAACGCCGAAAAATGGTGCCTTTATCGTCGAAAACGGACCAGAGGATCGCCGGAAACTATGGCTGATGCGGCGGCTGCGAAGGGGCCACGAACCGGGTCTGAAACGGGTCAGGAGTCGGGTTAACCTAACCCGACTCCATGTGGAAGAAGACCCCTGCCGAAAACGCCGTCGTTTTGCATTGAGAGGGCTTCTGTGGTTGTAATTAAAACGGCGTCGTTTTGATTATTAGTGAAACGCACCGTTTCACTTATAAAGAATTTGGGCCGACGCTTTTGGGCCGCATTTTGGGCTTATGTTAAAAAAAAAAAAAACTGTTGTTTGATTTGTTTTGGGCCGAATTGTTTTTGGGTTTTTTTTTTCTCTGAATTTCGAACTGGGCTGAGGATTTGTTTTTTGTACAGAAATATTTTTTTTTGTTGCTGTCTGGGCCCTTTCTGTTTGGGCCTACTGTTTTGTTTAAAAAAAAAAAAAAAGGGGCTTTTTGCACAGTGACGCTGCAGAACCTTTTGGGCCTATTTTAATTAAACTCTGTTTAGCCCATTTATTTTCATTTTCCAGAATAAGTTCATGTTAAATAAATAATTAATTGCAAGTTATTTATTTATTTGAAAAATAGTTTTCACATGTAATTTATTCTATGCAAATATTTGAATTGTTTAAATAAAGATAAAAGTTAATCTTAGCTATTTCACATCTTGTGTAAATTTGCAAAATTGTTTGTTTGCCTAAATGTTTGGATACTAAATTTTGGGCAATTTGGTTATTTACTAGAATTTTTGCAATGTTTATTTTGGGATGAGATATGCTGAGGATAATATTTAAACAATTATTTGGCTGCATAAAAATAGTGGGAGAATTTAGTTCAGTTATTTACTTGTTGATTAAATTAATTGCTTAAATTCTCCATTGAGATGTGCATATACTGGACTTAAATGCACTTGTATGATATTTGTGATTAGCATGCTTCTTTAAGGAGTAGCCACAGCATCCTTTATCTATTGCATGCGATATAAATCACATAATGGACTTATAAAATATCAATTGTAATTAAATATGCATTCATAATTCATCTTTGCCCACAGGTAGATAATTATCAATGTATATTTAATTAGGGTGGGATAGAATTGCCTTGTATTTTCTAAGTAGCCCACAGGTATTAGGAAATATAAATTGCGTTCTAGTTCCATCAATATGAGATAAATACATGCTATGCTATTTTCTTTGCCCACAGGGAGAACTTAGTGATACGTATTTATAATTGTATGCTTTATTAATGTTTTAAGCATACATGGCACAGTTATTGTGAATTGTCTCTATTTATTTGGAAGTTTGACTGATTCTCTAATATTGCAGCTGCATTTACTGTCCCTAACATTGTTGCTGATGCTAGTAACAAAATTATACTTGATGGTACTAACTACCCTGATTGGAGGGAAGACATTGCTTTACATCTCGGTTGTCTGAACATGGACTATGTCCTGGAAACTGAAAGGCCTCCCAAACCAGCTGATGGCTCGACTGACAAAGAGGCCAAAGAGTATTATGAATCCTAGGAGAAAAACAATCGCCTTACTCTCCTGCTGATCAAAACAAGGATTGCTAGGAGCATTCGGGGAGCAATCCCTAAATGCGAAACTGCTAAAGAATACCTGGAAGCTGTGGACAAACAGTTCAAACCGACAGACAAGCAGATGGGGGGCACCATTATGTCGGAATTATGTGCCATGAGGCTTACAGGTATAGGCGGTACTAGGCAGCATATAATGAAGATGAGAGATTTATCCTCTCAGTTGAAATCCTTCGATATGGAGCCTACTGAGCAATTCCTGGTGCAGTTAATCCTGAACTCCCTTCCTCCTCAGTTTGATGCCTTTAAAGTATCTTACAACACACATAGGGAGAAATGGTCAGTTGATGAATTGCTGTCCATGTGTGTGCAAGAAGAAACTAGGCTGTTGATGAGTGGAAAGGGTGCACCTAAGGAAGCTCATCTGGGAGAAAGCTCCAATAGGGGTGGTAGTAAGAAGGGAAATAAGGATGACAAGAAGAAAAGAAAGAGAAGAATTCCCCCTGCCACCGCCTTAAATAAGAAGGATGCCAAATGCTTCTTCTGCAAGAAGAAGGGGCACATGAAGAATGAGTGCTCCAAGAGGAAGGCATGGCTTGAACGTAAAGGTATGTTTACTTCTCATGTTACCTTAGAATCTCATGCTATTAATGTTGATGATGACACTTGGTGGATTGATACTGGTTCAATGATCCACATTTCCACAACCATGCAGGGCTTCTTAACAAGCAGGCCACCACATCCGAGTGAGGAATGGGTTCTATCAGGCAGCAGGAACCCAGACCGTGTGGAGTTGGTTGGGACTTATCGCATTTTTTTGAATAATACTCATGTAGACCTTTTTGAGACTTTTTATATTCCGACATACATGAGGAACTTAATTTCCATTTCAAAATTAATTCCGTTGGACTATGGTTTATGTCTTGAGAAGGGCTCTATGTTTTTGAGCAGACATCATGTTAAGATTGCAGAATTGCAATGATTGATAATTTATTTAAAATTATTCGTGATCCTGTTCAATCTTTTAATATTTCGCGTGGTATTAAACGAAGTGTCATCAATGAGAATTCTATTAGCTTGTGGCATAGGAGATTGGGACATATCTCCATTGATAGAATCAAAAGGTTAACTAAGGAGGAAATACTTCCACCCTTAGACCATTCAGAATTTGATTCTTGCGTGGACTGCATAAGGGGAAAGCAGACCACTAAGTCACAAAAGGGAGCTAAAAGAAGTTCTGAATTGCTTGAGATTATACATACCGATATTTGCTGCCCTGATTTAACCGCACACGGTCAAAAGTATTTTATCACCTTTATCGATGATTACTCGCGCTACACGTATATCTATTTGCTTTATAATAAGAGCGAGGCACTAGATGCCTTTAAGGAATATAAAGCAGAGGTAGAAAAACAAATTGGGAAACCAATTAAGATTGTAAGATCTGATAGAGGTGGTGAATACTATGGTAGGTACACCAATGAAGGACAAGCACCTGGTCCTTTTGCAGAATTTCTTCGAGAGCAAGGTATAGTTGCTCAATATACCATGCCTGGCTCACCAGACATGAATGGTGTAGCTGAAAGAAGAAATAGGACCTTGCTGGACATGGTTAGGAGCATGATGAGTGGCTCCAAACTTCCAATTTCTCTATGGAAAGAAGCACTCAAGACAGCTGTATACATTCTAAACAGGGTTCCAACAAAGGCAGTGCCTAAAACACCCTTTGAAATCTGGAAAGGTTGGAAACCCAGTTTGAATCATTTAAGGGTATGGGGCTGTCCTGCAGAAGTAAGAGTGTACAACCCACAGGAAAAGAAATTGGACCCTAAGACTATTAGGGCCTACTTTGTAGGCTATGCAGAAAAGTCCAAGGGTTATAAGTTTTACTGTCCGCCTCCTTCAAAACGATTTGTGGAATCTAGGAATGCTAAGTTTCTTGAGAATGATGTGATTAGTGGGAGTGATCAGATAGGAATTGATCACATAGAAGAGACCACTAGCACAAATGGTGAGGGAACATCAATTGTTAATGACTCTTCTTTAGTCAGAGCTGTCATACAACATGATGTGGATCCCATAACTCAAGTTGATGATGCTAGACATCAGGAACATATGCAAGCTGACCAACCTGTCACAGAAGTAGAACCACCACAGAATGTGACAGAGGATGTTCCTAATGAGCAACCTCAGCCAACTCAAGAAGTTGAACTGAGGAGGTCAACTAGAGAGAGAAAGCCGGCATTGCCTAGTGACTACGTTGTGTACTTCACTGAAATTGACTGTGATGTTAGTATTGAAAATGATCCTTTGACCTTTACTCAAGCCATGAAGAATGAGAATTGCAAGTTGTGGCATGATGCCATGGTCGATGAAATGAACTCTATGGCAAACAACCATGTATGGGAGCTTGTAGAGTTACCTAGTGGGTCTAAAGCCATTGGCTGTAAGTGGGTTTACAAAACCAAAAGAGACTCACGAGGTAACATTGATCGTTACAAAGCAAGGTTGGTTGCCAAGGGTTTTACGCAAGTGGAAGGAATCGACTACAGAGAAACATTTTCTCCTGTATCAAAGAAGGATTCATTCCGCATTATCATGGCATTAGTTGCACATTTTGATATGGAATTGCATCAAATGGATGTTAAAACTGCATTTCTCAATGGTGATCTTGACGAAGAGGTCTATATGAAGCAGCCTGAGGGATTCATTGCGAAAGGCAAAGAAAACTTGGTATGCAAGCTAAAGAAATCAATATATGGTTTAAAGCAAGCCTCACGACAGTGGTACTTGAAGTTCCATGAGGTGATCACATCATTTGGTTTCGATGAGAACATCATGGATGAATGCATATACCACAAGGTTAGTGGGAGCAATATCATATTTTTGATTTTATATGTCGATGACATATTACTTGCAACCAACGATCTGAGACTATTGCACGAGGTGAAACAGTTTCTGTTTAAGAACTTTGATATGAAAGATATGGGTGAGGCATCTTATGTCATTGGCATTAAGATCCATAGGGATAGGACTCAAGGTCTTTTAGGCTTGTCTCAAGAAACCTATATAAACAAAGTTCTTGAACGATTCCGAATGAAGAACTGTTCAACCAACGTGACTCCTTTAGAGAAAGGAGACAAATTCAGTCTAGATCAGTGTCCTAAAACCGAGCTCAAGAAAAAGCAAATGGAAAGGATCCCATATGCCTCAGCAGTAGGAAGTTTAATGTATGCACAGGTTTGCACTAGACCTGATATAGCCTTTGCTGTGGGCATGCTGGGAAGGTACCAAAGTAATCCTGGTGAGGCGCATTGGACAGCTGCAAAGAAAGTGTTTAGATACCTACAAGGGACTAAACACTACATGCTTACATATAAGAGGACAGAGAATCTAGAAGTGACTGGTTACTCAGACTCTGATTTGGGAGGATGTTTGGACACAAATAAGTCTACGACTGGTTATATCTTCCTACTAGCAGAAGGAGCCATATCATGGAAGAGTACGAAACAAACTCTAACAGCTCCTTCTACTGGTGATGCTGAGTACATTGCGTGTTTTGAGGCAAGTTCACAAGCGATCTGGATAAAGAATTTCATTGCTGGGCTTAAGATTGTTGATTCGATCTCTAGGCCGATCAGAATGTACTGTGATAACACCGCTGCAGTGGCCATAGCCAACAACAAGAGGAATAAGAGTCGAAGTAAGTTTGTCGAACTGAAATTCCTATGCTTGAAAGAAAGGGTTATGGATGGCCAAATTTCGGTTGAATACATCGGTACAAAGGAAATGCTAGCTGATCCTTTGACTAAAGGGTTGAAACCGAATGACTTTGTTTCACACGTACCTCACATGGGACTCCGTCCTCCAATTGATTAGTTGAGGTATGAGCAATGAAATTTATGGTTTGTCATCTCTGGTTATGATTGTATATACATTTGTGTTTTGAGGTTGATAAACATAAAGTAGGAACCGAACAAAATTGAGTTTGTTCATAAAGGTATACCCATTAAGTAAGGATGCTGCCTGTGATGCATGGAAGATAATACCCGACTTAAGGGGACTTGTCGCCATGATTCTTGCAGTATAGCCTTAGCTTACTGAGGCACGGCAATTGACATACGTATAAGGGCCAAGTGGGAGAATGTTAGATATTTTATTATAATTATTATTTAGATATATATTAGGAAATTAATAAAATACTCTGAGTGTGGCCCTTTCAGTCAAACAAGGCCCAAGCCCAGTAGGGTTAAGCTTTTCAGTCTATATATGTGTTGATAACTCTCTGATGGTGAGACACACAACAATTGAGTTGACGGCTGAATATTCTGTGAGCGAGTGAAATACCTATCTGCTCCCTTGAGGTTCCCTGACTGGTGACGGCTAATCCAGTTGCCATCACTGTGCCCTATTCCAGTCAGAAGAGACCTGAACAACTCTTTTCTTCTAACTGTTGTTCTCTTTTGCAGCTCTATTCCTTTATCTCAGATCCCGAGATAATTCAAGATAAGACAAATGGCAAGAGGTACACAAAGATTCTTCCGCTGTATTATTTTATGAGAAGATTCACATCTCTTTATTATTTTATTTATTTGTATTGTGAATCTGTCTTACATCCACTGCATGTTCAATCTCAAACTTATGAGTTTTTGTCGCCTCCCTTTCTTCTTCATTCTTTACTCGTCTCCACCGTCTCTAATAATCTAATCATGTGTAGTCGCCAAAATCGTCCTTAGTCTCAGGTTTTTCTTCTCTTTTCATCGACTCCCATCACTATGTTGCTCGTCTCTTTCATCTTCAGCCTCCGATCTAATCTCCCATCATTCTACATGTCTAAACGTCTTAAAAAAATAACTCGGTAACCCGCCTAATCTAGGAGTTTCGCTGAGTTATTTCTGAGTTACACAGGCTTATACTAGGTCACTCCTCGGGTCAAATTCCCAATAGGTTCAATTACAAGAGGCTGGGCTGCCAGTTTCTAGGCTAACCCGGCCAATCTGGTTTGGTTTTTAATAATATGTTTAAAGTTGTATGAAATGACAACTAAATCTTAACAAATAACAACTATTATTTTAAAGTTTCATATAATAAAAATTGTTATTGCTTAAGGTTTTGTTATTACGATTTGATCTAATTAAAGTTGTTTTTCTAAATTGAAGTGGTCATTTATCTTGCACTGCTAAAACTTAAAATTTCAAAAAGTATTTTTTTTTTCATAGCTTAATATTTTGTTATCATTTCATATAATTAAAATTATTATTTTTTTCTAAGGTGCACTGGTCACCAATCTCCAAGACACTCATCCTTCAATTCGGATAATTCTCTGATTGCCAACTTACCAGACCTCTGATTACAGTGGCGGTAGTTGATCCCCAGCTCTTTTTTTTTTTGCCTGAGATCCCCAGTTCATGTTTTTACACCATCATGGAAGGTGAGATGCTTCACTTAATTAACTAACAAATGTGTATTTTAAGATCCGTTGTGAATAGAGACAAGTACAAGCAGACAACCGTAATGACTTTTTTTTTTTTTTGGGTCAAGAACAGCCACGATGACTTAAATTTTGGGATGATTAATTTCTGGGTCATTATAGTCTTATCTGATTGTTAATTAGATTCATATAAATTTTTTTTATCAGATCCTTTTACTTTTACGTGTTTTTCATTAGGCCCCTTCATTTTTTTCTATTTTATTACGTCCTTATAGTTTCACTTTTTTTTAATTAAGTCCTTTGTAGTTTTAAAAAATTTATTTATGAACTTTATTCTTTAAAATTGATTTCATTTTTAAATTAGTAATTACATAATTTGACAAAAAAATTAATATAATCATTTAGTAATTAATAATTAATCAGAATAATCAATTATACTTAACTATAAATTATTTATATTATATTCTAATTTTAGAAAATTTTATTATTATAATTTGAATTTTAAAATTATAAAATTTAGAATTGAAAAATAAATAATATATATGTTTAACTAAAAATTTAAAAGAATATTGATATAAGATTATTATAGTAATTTATTATTTATAGAATATTATTATTTATAAAATAAAGAATAAAAAATAAGGTAAAACAATAAGGACTTGATTAAAAACATGTGAAATTATAAGGACCTGATAAAATAAAAAAATTATAAGGACCTAATTAAAAACCGGTTGAAACCTAATTATAAGGACTTGCATATGAAATATCCCTAAAATTTTTATAAAAGTTGAAGTACTGGTTGCTGATAGTGACAGCTGATGGTTACGTTATGAGATTAAAGTTGTCAAATTGAATTTAAGTAAAGTCATAACATGTATATAAACTCGAATCGTTAGACCATAATGTAATAAACTTGTAATAGTTTATCTCTACTAATAAGTAATTATTAAAAATCTATACTCAGATAATTGAAATACAAAAAATGACAACAATTTGACTTCAATATATTTCAAACCCAAACTTCTCCTATTTTTGTCTTTCATCTTCTTCTTCTGGAGTCCCGACGCTCAATCAAAGAACAAAGGTTGCGGCGACAGAGTAGAAGACTGAAAAAGATGGCACAAGTTTACAACATTAAAATTGGACGATTTATTTTTGGTATTTCTTATTTTTGTATTAATATTAGTTTTCGCCTTTAGGATGTTATTATTCTTTGGACTGGGCCTTCCTTCACACTTTGCAAATTGAGTTTTACTTGGTACATCTTTGACTCACTCAACTTAATAAAAAGATTAGTGATTATTGATGAGTTTGACTAAGTCACTCGTAAGATCAACTGAGTTTGTAGTTAGCACGAGCTCAAAAGTGAGTTGATATAATTTTCTAAAATTAAAATGCAACCAAAAAAATAAACTCAATAAATCAACTTCTTAGTTGAATTGATTTTTGATTTGACCATGTTTTACTACATTAATTCATGTCTAATTGCATATTTTTAGAGGGATTAATTGGTTTAAAATGCATGTCTTGATATGAATTGTGGTAAGTTAGAACTGTGAGTTTGATTTCTTATTAAGCACTTTGTAGGGGCAAAACTGTTATTTTTTTGTATATTTTTAATTAATCATCATTTATGAAATTGAATTGGATATTACAAGTGTTTAATTTGATTTTCAAGTCTAAATTCAAAGTTGGGAACATCTCCTAAGGATCTGAGTTCAAGAAAATGACAGTTAAGGGCTAGCAAATTACAGAAATTCCAGAAAAAGGTCAACTAAATGCAGTTGTGCATTTTACATATTTAGTAGCGGTGAAATGACATATTAGTCGTGACAAAATTGCACAAACACAGAATTAGGCTTCAAACTTCAAATTTTGATTTTAGGGAAACATAATGCGAGGTAGCCGCAATACTCCGTTCAGAATACTTCCATTTTTGTCTCCTAGGATTCTTCAGGGGTTATTGAAATCACAGTTCCCCCATTGAGGCTAGAACATTTTACCCTGAGGAGTTTTAATAAAGGCCTGAACTTGGGACTTAATTTGAGGAGTTTATTTCATCTTTTCTATTACTTTATTAGCATTTCAGTTGTTCTTGGTTAGAATTTCTGTTTTGTTGTTAGACCTGAACCTCAATGTTATAATCTTGTAATTTTGGATTGGATTCTGAGAGTTTACGCTTTGGTATGTAATGAGAATGCTACATTTAGTCATGTGAATACTGGTTGATCTTTAATCTAATTTCAGTTTTGAGTAAATGTGGTGCCTTGCTAGCATAATTGGTTAGTGTGTTCTAGTTGTTAATACCACTGTGTTAACCTCACCAAGTGTGCATTCATGAGGGTGATTAGTTTTGTTTGGAGTCTTTGGGTCAAAGGTTTCATTAACACACTAATTTACCCAAGTTTGAAAGGTTTTTCAAGCTAGCTAAGATTGGTTTTCAATTAAACTCCCACCATATTTTCAAGGGATGAAGGCTTAATTTCTCCAAAGGGTATTTTTATCAATTAAATTCACAAACTATCCATTTATTTGCTTTCTTTCATTACTGTTTCAATTCATTTAAAAAGACCAAAAAGACTTTACCTCTTTCATATTTTGATTTCATTACAACTTAATTTTAGTTTTACAACCCCCCCCCAAATTTTTCCTTTTTGCATGGTTTTGTCACTTAAATTACATAGGAATAATTCAGGCTCTTCAAAGTGAACATGACTCGGATTGTGCCACTGTAGTGCATTCCTATCCAAAACTAAATTGTTTTTGAGAGCCCATAACGACCAAGGCTTTATCAAACTGCCCTTGTGTCCAAAGGCGGTTTGGCTTAACTAATCGGCAATATCATTTTCAGCCCTAGCTCAGTCCTTTATCTCTAGATCAAACTTTGGTAATAGGAGAGCCTAACAAAGCAAACAAGGTTTTGAATGTGGTTTCTTAAAAAGATACCGCACTACTGCATGGTTAGTAAACACAATAACCTTGTAATTAATCAAGTAAGGCCTAAACTTGTCTAGAGCAAAAATTACAGCAAACAGCTCCTTCTCAGTAGTTGTATAACTGACTTGCGTAGCATCCAGAGTCTTTAAGGCACAGGTGATCACTCTTGAAAATTTACCCTCTTTTTGCCCTAGCATCACTCCAACAGCAAAATTAGATGCATCGCAAGAAATTTCAAAATGTAAATCCCAATTTGGAGCAACCAGAATAGGTGGAGAAATCAACTTGGCTTTCAAAGTATCAAAAGCAATTTTACAAGCTTCATTGAATTCAAACTCCACATCTTTTTTCAAAAGATTAGAAAGTGGCAAAAGGCAATTTTGCTAAAGTCTTTAATAAATCTCCTATGAAACCCCATTTGCCCCAAGAAAGATCTACTTTCCTTAAGATTAGTGGGATATGGGAGAGAGGAGATAATTTCAATCTTGGCCTTGTCCACTTCTATGCCCTTACAAGAAATTAAATGACCTAACACTATATCCTTATTGACCATAAAATGACACTTCTCAAAATTTAGAACTAGCTTCTTTTCAATACATCTTTGTAAAACTTTTTCTAAGCTAGACAAGCAAGCATCAAAAGAATCTATTATTATATAAAAGTAGAGTCAAAGCATGACTCACTAACAGACTGTCACGTTTATTTTTCAATCCCCATTTGCCCCATTTGCTTCATCAGAATGTAGATAAATGGGTCTCATTTTTGTTTCTTTTTCTCTAAAGCCAAAATTTTATGTCCAACTCCCTATTTATGCGTTATTCACCATCATAATACATGTTCCTCCATATCCCACCATCTATCTCTTTTTATAGTAGAATCGGTTGGTTATCTCTCATAATACGGTATTTTTATTTAAATGGTTTTAGTTGAATTCTGGGTGATGGTGGGAGGTAGTTTCTAGCGGTTGCTTCACAGATCCAATTTAGTCCCGCTATGTTTCCCTCGTCAGTTTATTTTCATGCCTCACATTGGAGCGCGGTATATGATTCCTCTCTTCTTCCTTCATATATTTCGTTGTCTGCCTCTTTTTTCACATACCGCAGACATCGATTTCACCGAGATGGCGCAGCTCCAACAGCCACGCTACTTCAGCAAAGTGGGCTTCTCCAAACTGTACTCTGAGAGCAGTTGTACTTTTTCCAATTTTTTAAAATTGTTTGTTCCTCTAAGAGGAACCTTCTTTCTTCTAACTTTCTCATTCATGTTTTCTAGCTTCAATAGAGCAACCGTGCAGCAAGAGGTTAATTCAATGTTGATAGCATGTTTGTTATTGATAGTGTCTTTTGTTGCAGAGGGAACTATGAGCGTAGGTATGATCTGTTAGCTTTCTTTTCTTTTCCCTCGTCCTTTTCCTAGTGGAAAGAAGAACAATTGATGGGGTTTTTCTCTCTGTTTGTGCAGTACATTAAGGTAGCGGGTTCTAAACATGCTTATAATGCACATGAGATGACAAGAAATTCCTGTTATGCATTATCCTAGTAATTGTAAGTTTTTTTTTAATTTCTAAATCTCTATATTAATATTTCTTCTTCAAGAGAAAGAGCAAAAAATATGGTGATATATGTATGAGTAATTGGGATTAATATCTACCTAAACACTTCTTACAGAACTACGAGGATATATGTATAATTCGAAGAGGGTATTATTGGGCATATATGCATCTTTCTCCTTCAGGAAAAAGAGCAGAGAAGATTGCAATGAAATTCCCGTTACGTGGTCAAGAATTTATTTTTATTGTCTTAAATAGTTATGTGAAGTTTTTTTGGAAGAATTATTAAATTAAAGAAGATAAAATTTTTAATCTTTTCACATATAATCTTTAACTTCCTCCCATTATTTGGCCAATTATTTCTCATTTATATTCTTGATGGCAGTTACTACATTAAATAGCCAACAAATTCGATTTTCTTGTAAATTTATTTTATGTATTTTAGATTTATGACCTTCGTCATTGTTTGATGCGAGTATTGTTCTTATTTTAAATATTTGTTTTCTTGATGGCAGTTACCACATTAAATAGTCTGGTCAAAAAAGTTACCACATTAAATAGCCAACAAATTCGATTTTCTTGTAAATTTATTTTATGTATTTTAGATTTATGACCTTCGTCATTGTTTGATGCGAGTATTGGATTTTTAGTTTACTTATTTGTGCTTATTTCGAATTTTTAGCTTTAAATTTATATATATTTTAATTTTTAATCTCAGTTTTTCTTTCACTTTGCAGTTATTTTAACTTGTCATGTATTAGTTAAATTTAAAAGTTAGATATTTTTTAATACATCAACTTATGAACCCAATGAATTATTTATATTTTTAAATTTATTGATTGAATTATTTTGATTCAAGTTTCATTTTATATTTTGGAATTAGAAGAAAGATTTTGTTTTTTTTTTACGGGTGTGTAAACCTACATATTCATTTGTTTATGGATTTGTTTGAACTTTGAATTTTATTTCAAATTTTAAATTATTTTATTTTAGATATTTTGAATTAAAATATTAAGATAAGTTAGCTATTAAATTACATATTCTAAAAGAAACAATTTACACGACGGAGAAGGAGGGAGGGTTAGGGGTTCTGTATCCTGAACTAGTAGTGGCTTCCAAACGTGGTGGCCATTGCGATTGTTTAAGTACATGATATCATATGTATTATTTAAAGTTTAAAAAACTTGGAATTCATAAACAATGAGTAATTATTTTTATTTGAATTTATTGGTTGAACTATTTAAAATTTTAGCTTTAGAATATATATTAGCTTAAAACGTTGATAATGAATTTGTAAAAATTGTATGATTTTGAAAAACTTTGATATTATGTTGTAATTTGACTATGAGTGCACACAACCCACTTTTATAATATAGAAGAAAATATCAGTTTTCCTATGTAATTATTGAATCAAGTATGTGACTTTCAACTTATTAGCCATTTTATTTCCATCCGCCAACTTTTTATACGACACAAATAAATATCTTTTTGCACCCGTGCATCACACGGGTATTGCACTATTTTAATATATAAAAGTAGAGTACAAAGCAGGAGTTGTTGGCAGCATGACACGTGGCATCATTTATGAATAGATAAATGTTCTTTTTCTTAAAAAAAAAAAAAAAGAGGTCACATTTTTTTACGCATTTTTTACCCATGTTTTTGATAGTCTGATATATCTGCGTTGGTAACAACCCATTGCTTAATCATTCACCATTAATCTATTGAATTTGTTAACCAACCAATGGAATCTTAAAAATAAAATGATTTTTATTTTCATTTTGGAAAAATAATGATTTTTGTTAATGGGAGATAAATCTATTTTTAAATAATTTTTTGATTATTCAATTAATTCTGAATTATTATGGAATTTATTGCAGTTATACCCGATAATGAAACTTATTTTTTCTATTTTTTGAAAAAAATAAGAAATACCCTTTATCTGTAAATATTTTAAATTGAGAAAAATAAGTAAAATTATATAACTTCTCTAATCCTGAAAATCATGGCATATACGCTGGCCATGATATATGTTCAAAATTTGAAATTTGTATTAATTTGATAGTATTATTTAAAATTAATTATGCTTGAAATTTAATTTCAGTCAGTCTATTAAAGATACTGAAAATGGTATCCTGTGCCCTAAATCTAAACTATTGTTTATACCTAAAATATTTATTATTTTGAATTTATAAATTATTATGATATCTAATTTAAATGGAAAATTATTTTACTTCTGATATTTAGAATTAAAATTTATTTTAAAAAAAATAAAATAAAATATTAATTTTTAGAAAAAAAATCAATGTCTTTTATGAATTAGCTTAATAAAAAAAGAAATACAAGCTTAAATATATCAGTTGAGATATTTTGTTTATTACAATTATGAAACTTTAACAATAGGAACTACTCGATTTATTAATATATTGAATAGCGAGCCTATTTTATATTTTATATGATATTTTTCTATTATTAATTATCTTAAATACTGAATTTCCTAATTATCATTTTGATAATCAACATATTTTATGTTTTATATGAAATACTTAATTTAATCTTAACACTACAAGGTATATGGATTTAAGGAGGGAGCAACAAGTGTGCGTCTCATGTTTGTGTATGGTAGGGGATGGTTATGGGGGGATATGACAGTTATTCAGTTATCACAGTTATCTAAATACCCATGAATGTTGCCGTGCATACTCCTCCTTTTGCTCTTTGTCATGGATGATGAAGATGACAGGGCTATCTATTGCAAACCATTGTCACAAGATTACACTAGAAGTCTTATTTTATTATTCTCCATGGTGGTGGCCACGAGGCTCCATTTTTACATGTAGGAAGGAAGATGACAAAAAGGCTTTGTTGCCTCCTTTTCAATTAGGATAGGTTAGCCTTACTCGTATTTGAGTTAATTAATTGAATGCTTTTCATTTTTTTTCTTGATATTCCATTATCATTGTGATTGAATGAGTTAATCACTAGGTAGGGTGGATAGGCCTGTTTAGAAGAAGAAGCATGGGATGCTACGCATGTTATAGAGTTAGTTTTGATTGGTTGCTTTACCTCATTGGCTCATCATCATCATCTCTATCTTGAATATTTATAGATCCACATCCTAACTTTTCAATGCCAAATGAAGAGGATAGGAGGGAGCTACGGATCAACATATAGAACATTGTCTTCGAATCTATGGATGGTGAAAAGGAGATGACATGTTCATCTAGCCCATAGGTTTCTGATTTTTGTTTCAAATTTTGTTTTGTTTTGACTCCTCTCTTTCCCCTCCTCTCATTGTTGTTGTTCTTTTTGATTCAAGTGTTGTTTCATATTTCCTCTCAATTGTAGTAATCGATTCATGAATTTAGAATATACTATCTATTTCTCAGAAGTTGCATTTTACTCCTTTCCAGGTCACAACCATGATAGTGGAGGAGAAGTTGGTGGGAATTGATAGAGGGAGAGAGGCACGAGTACTATTAAGTTTTTGATAGACAAGAATACTAGAAAGGTTATGCTTGTGATGAGATAGTCAAAGACACTCAAGCATCCACCTGTATTGTGGAGTAATTGAATACAACGATACCAAAGCGTATTTAGCATACATTTCAAGTTTTGGTTTGCAACCTAGGCTATTGTTATACTTCTTTCCTATATTTCTTCTGTCTTCATAAAATATTTCTTGAATATGGATATTTTGATATTGTTTTGGTAGTTTTATATTATTTTAAGTTTACATTATCAGTTCTTGATTTAGAATCTCCTTTTGATTTTTAATGGGAATTGCTTATTTGCATGCTATATGTCACACCCCAAGTTTTGGGCTTAAAAATACACAGATTAGTCTAAGATAGGTAGGCTACTAAATCCCTATGAGCAGGAGTCCCAGAAATGTAAAAGGAATGTTGAAGGGTTTCAGGGACTAAATTGTAAATAGAGAAAGTTCTAGGGACTAAAATGTAAAGAAAGTTAAAAGCTCCAGTGAAGTCGTAAGGCCCAGAAATGAAAAGAGGTTAGTTCAGATTAAAGGTTATGATAGAGGCCATAATAGGGTGATTTATGAGGTTTACTTGACCAAGGGCAAAACCATAATTTTGAAAAGTTTCGAGTCAGGAATGGGTAAAAATGGAAGTAATACCCAAAAATTTTAGAAATTCCAGAAAATTAAAAATGACATTTTAAGGCCTGCATATGAGGAGAAATGATGAAAATGCCCTTGAGTTTTTTTTTTTTAGCAAAGAAAATGCCCTTGAGTTGACTTAAAAGGAATTTATAAGTTTATGGCTCAGTTTAAGATATAGAGGTAGATTTAATTGTTTGAGTCATAAAGAAACCTCAGAAAATTATGATAAAATGGGGATGTATGATCTAAAAGGCTATAGAATTTATAAAATTAGTCTCAACCCTTGATTAAGTCATCTTCCATAGGATCATGACACGTGGCAAACATGGTTCATTGGCTGGCTAGGATTTAACCATCTATCTTTGAAAATTCAAAAGTTTCTAGAAGGGTAATTAGCCAAGTTAATCAAGGAATTGGGAGAGTTAACCTTGATTAAAGCCTAATTAATCTTAATGGATAAGAAAGATGACATAAGCCCTAATGACTCACCATCCAAGTATCAACATATTAAGCCACATAGCCTAAGATTTGTAGATGTGGAAAGAGGTAAAAATTGGAGGGCTATGATTAAGTCTTATGCAAGAAGGGCAAATGTGGAATTAATGAAAAAGGAAGCCTATAAATACCCCATCCCACATGTTCATTTTGTGTGAAGCCTTTCAAGTAGGAAACCTCTTGCAAATTTTCGTTTAGAGAGAGAAAGAGAAGATTTCTAGTGAGAGAAAGTCATTTGGAAGCAAGGTAAGCTTCTACAACTCTCATATTTCAAGTATAATAATGATATGTGGGTTTTGTGCTATTTTAATGATGATGGAAAGTCATTTTCCTAAGGGGAAGTGCTGCCTAAATTTTATCAAAATGATAGGGAATGGTTTAGATGAAGTATGGTTAAGATTAAGCATGGTTAAAGGTTAATGATTAAGTGATTACATGTTAATTTTGCTGAGAATCCTTTTCCCTATAATTATATATATGGTTCAGCCAAATTGAGAAATGTAGGAGGGAATATGTTTCAATTCAATTTGGTGCTTCCAATCAGTTTAAATGATGATTTAGTGTAGGTATATACCAAGAAAGGGATGTTGGAAGCATTAAAAATTGAAATGAAAGTTTTGAACCTATTTATCCCTATGGTTCGGCCAAGTCAAGTTCAATGGGAAGGGATTGGATTTTCATAAAACTAACATGATAAATGGATTCTACATAGAAAATTATGTAGGAAGGGCCCAAGGAAGTTCAAGAATCAAAGCTAGAAAAAAAATAAACCCTAAAAGTCAAGAAAAAAGGGGTTTAAGGGGTTAAGTTATGGAGTTGAAGTAATTCTTAATATTGTGTCATTGGTTGCCTAATAGGCTATACACAACAAAGAGGCAAAGATCTAGTCAAGAGAAAGAATTCAAGAGGAAGGAAAGCCAACAAGGTAGCTTTTGCATTCCATTGCTTGTTAGAGTTACTATACATTGTATGTTCAATGCTATGTGTTATGACGTTATGCCATGATGCCTCTATGCATGTATACCTTAGTTTATGCAAGGTTGAGATGATATGTTATGTTATGATGTTATGTTTTTCCATGGCAAGTACATAATACTCAAGTATATATGTATGTATGCATGTAGCTTGAATTACATTGTGATGTGTAACCATAGTAATGTATGTAATGTGCTACTAAGATTCCCCAAGAATCTTACCCCCATACTTAACAAAACCTAGGGCCTTCAACCTCCAAGAGTAAAGGAAAAGAAGTAGCTATAGTGGAGAGTTAAGTTTGCCTCAAGAAGAAGGAGAAGAAGAAGAATGAAGAAAAACCTTATGTTGGATGAATGTAATTAAGAGTATGCTTTAAGGTTTTAAGTTATGGATATATACTAGCTTATGTGTTAATATGTGAAAGCATGCTAGTGTTGTCCAATGTGCATAATTATATGGTAGGAGAATTAGTATGCAAGTAATTGGTCAAGTAAGACAATTTATCCTTCCAAGGAGGATAAAAGTCAACATTATGGACCTAAACTTTGACCAAAGTCAAATTAAGCAATCGAGTGAGTATGGCCATGAGATTCGGTGAGCAAATAGATGGAATTTTTCTCTTTAAGATAAGAGCTGGTTCACCTGAATCTGATAACGACACAAGAAGTTATGTCCTTCCAAAGTTGGGCTAAAATAGGTGGAAAATGGAAAAATGACCATATGAATAGTTCTTTTTCAAGAAAAATTGGGCTTGAATTTTAAGGCAATCAGTCTAGAAATTATTTTCTCTCAAAATTTTGTCCAAAGAGCTTTCTATAGAATTTGGAATCACTTGATTTCGATTTTTCTACAATTAGTTATGAATTTTCGAAGTTTGCCACATTTTTGGGTTACAATGAATAGTAATCCGTAAAAGAAAATTTTCAAATTTGATTTTGCATAACTTGTAGTCTTCAAAAGTGATTTCAAATGCTTCCGGAAGGCAAGTTATTTGGTATAAACTTAAGGTGTTACACTATAGAGGCAATTCTCTTTGGATGGGGTGTCTAAGCTTGAAGTTATTGTCCATGACAATCACTTTCAACTTATAGGAGTATATCTTTGTGTGGTTTTCAAAATATTTTAACTCACTAACCATTTTGTTTCTATTAATTAAATTTTTTTAAAATGTTGATAATAGATTTATATATATTTCATATTTCAAAAGCTTATGGATATTTTATTTTTAAATTAAGTTGAAATTATGACTTGAAATAAAACTTTAATATTCAACTAATTATTTTGTGGTGATTTAACTTTTTATTTATATATAAAAAACTACCAATTCACCCGTACATATACTAGTTACCATATACATTAAAATCGTCCATGAATACCTCCATGCAATCCCCCAAAAAGTCATTGAAGATCAACATCATGCATCTTTGGAAGGTCCCTGGAGCATTACAAAGTCCGAATGGCATTCTTCTATAAGCGTAAGTCCTAAAATCACAGGTAAATGTTGTCTTCTCCTAGTCCTCCGATGCAATTGGTACCTGAAAATACTAGAGAAACTATCAAGGAAACAATAATGGGACTTGCCTACTAATCTCCCTAGCATTTGGTCAATAAAAAGAATAGGAAAGTGGTCTTTGCATGTAGCAT